>NW_009648779.1:600592-602298 GCF_000708025.1 Charadrius vociferus | reverse complement strand
GAGCCGCCGGTAGCCACCCTGGGCTGGGTGGCATTGGTGGTGACCGCGGCACTGGTGCGCAGACCAAAGAGGCGAGGGCAGCACATGGTATAACCACTCCCGCTGCTGGAAAACAGCTCCGAGCGTTTAGTGTGAGCTGGTCCCGCGGGGGCAGAGTAGTCCCCGCTTCCTTTGCTGTGCCAGCCCGAAATGCTGGTGGCCGTGGTGGTCCACCCGGCAAGCAAGGGACAGATCGGGGCGGATCCCCAGCTGACTTTAAGCAGATCGGCTGGGATGTTGCATTTCCACTCGGGTCATTTGAGGTAGAGTTCCGTGATTGATGTTCACTCTTTCGGGGTTAAAGGAGAGGGAAACGACCCCTAATGTCAGGTGCTCATAGAAAAACATGTAGCGTTTCTGGTGCAAAACCGCTCTAGCACGCCAGTTGCCTTCGGGTTCCTTGTATCGGCGTTACGATACACTGATTTCTGTCTTTGCAGTTCGCCGTTCACCTGAGGCAAGTGCTTGGACTCGACTGAGAAGCACAAAACGCGAAAAAAAAAACCCCACAGAGAGGGGCTGATACAGGGGAAATGGACATACAAATGTATGACAGGGCTAGGTGTTGGTGCCTCTGCTTATCCGCATCCCTGCAGGGTGAATGCCAGGGTATTACCCCGCCGCGCCCCGTATCCCTTTTTAAAGCGAATAAAAGGGTTTTTCTTCAAAGGGGAATGACGGTTTACTCCCTACACCAGAGCGCTGACCTAAATGTACGCTGTCTTATGCAGGTGCAATAACCCCTGTCTGCCCATCTAAGAGCACGATGCTCGTTATCACCTTACGTTCCGAAGTGATAACGTACTAGCAATGCAGGCGCCGTGACCCGCACCCCCTTCCCCACCCCGCCAGCCGCGCCTGCACACACGACCAGAGCCGCTGCCTCCCTAATGAGCCACTTCGTTTTGGGAAGCACATCTTAAGCTCGGCTACCAAACCACTCGCCACCTGTGCATGCACGAAACCCGCCACTGTAAGATCGCGGTGCTGCCACCGCCGCAGTTTTGGGAGAGGGGAGGATCGCACCTCTCAGACGTTTCCAAACACCTACGTTTGCCTCCCGAATAAAAAATGAGCAGCGGAACAGGGGGAATATTCAGCCCCCGGGATCAACGGGGTACCGCCGGCCTGATGGACCCTCCCACCCTAATGAAGCATCAGCGCTGTCGCCAGCAGCCACTGCCATGTCCAAGGGGAGATGCTAACAGTCACGGTGATCAACACTTCAAAATAATCCGGCCGAGCTTCCCCTCCCTCACTGGGCCACTGTGTTCCAGTTTAAGCAGCGTAGCTAGAGCCCAACCTAGCAATCCCCAAATACAAGAAGATGCTTTGCGATATACGGTATCTCAGCAGTCACTCTGATTTTTTTTTGTTTTGTTTAAATTCTATTTTATTTTATTTAAAGTTTAACTGACCCTTCTGGTCACCAACTTTCTTTGTGGTTCACTGTAAGGATCGCTCTCCAAGAACAAAAAAGAAATCTCGGAGCTTTGATAGAGACTCTGGATGAAATTAAGAACTTCAAACCCCAGATTTTTGAAAAGAAAAACAGATGTCCTGTTTGTTGAGTATAAATAACTCCGTACGTGGAAACCTTTTTTTTTTTTTTACGCTGCATTAAATTTTATTTAATGCTGGGTGCATTTAAACTGTAAAAAAAAAAA
>NW_009648779.1:595993-600350 GCF_000708025.1 Charadrius vociferus | reverse complement strand
GGACGTAGTTGACGCTGACGATGCAGTGCGGGCGGGAGGAGCGGCTGTTGTGCACGATGGTGGCGTAGCTCTGCACCCACACCCAGCCACCGTGTTTGGCCAGGAAGCGGTAGTACTTGGTGGTCACTTGCCCTTTCACCAGCACTGCGGGGACAAAGCGGGGAGAGCCTCAGAGCGGCTCCCGACTCGGTTTCGATCGACCCTGGGAAGGGGGTGCACCACCCCCATACCCCCAGGACCCCGTGGGCGAGGAGAGGGACTGGCAACCCCTTAACATCACACCGGGAGGCAGCGTGGACAGAAACCCCCGTGGGCAAGGGGGTTGGAGACCCGCGGGCAGGGCTGATCTCCGTCCCGGTCAAAGACTATTCGGGGAGATTGATGGGGCAGGGTGAATACACCGGGAGGGGGGCGATTAAATCCACCCACCCACCCCCACCCCGACATAGCGTCATCGAGATTTAATTCTATAAATCTGGCTTTGGGTTTTATCTCTTCTCGCTACATTCTCTTAAGGAAACTTACCGGAAATTAATATCCTTTTTATTCATCTATCCATGTATTAATGTCATCATGATATCAAAATAGAATAAAGAACAGCTCCTCGAATCGGGCTCACTACTGCAGTCAAAATTAGATACACAGATAAGATTTGTGAGACTTGGTGGAAGTGGAACAAAAGTATTTGGATTTCACTGGCATGGCTTTTTGGAGCAAGAAAAAAGGTTTTTTCCTAACCGGAATTTGAAGTGAACTGAGCGCCTGAGGTTTGTGCAGGGGAGTTCTTGTCCTACAACCGGGAGCTGAGAAGGGGGAACTAGCCTTTCACTGCCCATCCCCTGCATCTCCCTCCTGCCTCCACCTCGGAGTTTAGTCTCTAACGACTTGTTTCATTAAAACCTCATACAGATTTTGCTTATTCTCCCCTCCGGTGCTTTCCCCGTTCCGACCTAGAGGTAAATCCTGGCAAACCCAAAGCCCATCCGCAGGGGGAGAAGGCGCGGGGGGAGAGGGGCAGGGTCTCTACAAGAACGTCATCTCCTTACACAAGTGATGAGCGCATCGCAGGTGGAAGGTGTCACAGCCATGGACGTGGTGGTAAAGGGTCTTCTCTATCAAGTCCTGGGGCTCGTAACCTGTTAGCTCAGCTACCCTGCAAGAGACACAAGCAGCAAATACCAGTGGGTGAGAGGGCAGGAGAGGAGTCCTGGGGGACAAGAAGGCAGGGGCTAGGGGAATAGATTTGGGAATAACCTCAGGTCTACCTGGAATCTAAGAATATGAGCTTCATGTCTAGGCTGGCCCGGAACATGAACATATTGCTGTGGAGCTTGATCTCCGTCACGGCGCTGGGCGGCAGCGAGTGGCCCACGGCGACCAAGCCAACGTTTTGGTAGCAGCCGTCGAAGGGGGACATGTCCAGGCTGTATTGGCGGATCTTCAGGTACCCGCTGCAGTGAATGACCTGCCGGAGACAAGGGAAAGCTCGGGGGCTGCCTAGCGGCGGGGGGGGGGGGGGGTGGGGGGTAGGGGCCTGCCACCGCTCCGGCAAAGCGGCACCGTCTGCGGGTTTTCTGCTTTTCTGTTTGGGTTGGGGTTGGGTTTTTTTCCATAAGAGAGTTCAGCGCTGATCTAAGGCCCATTAAAGTCAACGAGACTTTTTTTTTTTTTTTCCACTGACTTAAGTGGTTTTTGGACCACCTCCTAACTACTCTTTTATTATTCTTCTAAAAAGGAAAGACGCGGAAGTGCCAAGCCAGTTACAACTTTGTAATGAAGAGTGTATGCGTGTGAGAGAAAGAGTTTACATGTGTGCGTATGTCACATGTGTAAGATATGTCTATTACACAGATAGAGCAGACGCGACCCGTAGCCAGAATGTATCTTTGGACGTAGATTTCGGTACGTCTCCTAAATGGATCCTCGCAGATGACCGCCGTGTACTTCCACCCTTACTTCTCTATTATTAGGGTGTTTCTTCCCGGGGTAAGTTCAACAGATGTTCTTGTTCTGCACAACATCTCTTTGGGTTCCAGGCACCCACCGCTCTCCGGCGTTGTGCAGCTGACGCAAAAGCGGGGAGAAGGTAGGAGAGTGGGGACTGTCCCCACCGAGGAGCCCTGAGCAGAACCGTGTGAAACACCCGGGTAAAACCCTTGACTTGGAGAGCTGGCCCTGAAGCTGACGAGTTACCCAATAAAGAAACAAATTAACCCAGAGCTCCCGTTGTGTCACCTGACAGCCTCCCAGCCACTTCGGGAACGTCGGTGGTTGCGCGAGGTTCAGTTTAAAAAGCAAAATAAAAAAAAACAAAAAAAAAAAAAAAAAAAAAAAACAAAAACACGGGGAGCTCGATTGCTTGGTTTTGTGGTTTGAGCTCTTTAACCTGAAACTCCGAGAGAAATTCTGGCTCTGAACCACATGAAAGAGCACCGGGTTCGGACAGCCCCCGCGGGCAGAGGGGGCTCATACCCACTCCCGTCCCCGTTTTCACCGCCGAACCAGCGTGCTCGGCGCTGCCGGAGCAGAGGCGCGGGAAGGCTGGGGAGGGGGGGAGAGTGTGTGTGTGTGTAGGTCGTGACCGTGACCGTGGCCGTGGGCACGCACCTTGTAGCCCCCACAGGTCAGGCCCGCGTTCCTCTTGGCCAGGACGCACTTCATCCTCAGGAAAAAGGACCTCTCGATCTCGTACTCTGGGAAAGGGGAAAGGCAGACGTGAGGGGTGAGCCGCGGGCTCCGCCGCCCCTGCGCGGTTCCCTCCGCGGCCGCGCAGGCCAAGTGGGAGGGAGCGGGGGGGACGCGGAGGGCTGTGTACTTTACCCTGCACGAAGTGCGAGTGGTAGGGCTGGTGGGCCGTGAGCACCGCCGTCATTTCATCGTGGTCGGCGGGGTGGATGTACTCGTAAATGCTATTGCCGGTCAGCTCTACCTGTGAGGGAGGAGGAGGGGAGGGAGGAAGGGGTTTCATCGTCGGTACCGCTCATCCTCCCCCTACGCAGCCGGGGGGGGGGGGCAGGCAGGCACGGGGACTAGCAGTCCCCCCCAGCGTACCTGCGACAAGCCCAGGTGCACCGAAGCGGTCTCCGAGATGTACATGATCTTGCCATCCGGAGCCACGACAAATATGAAACCGTCCAACGTCTGCAGGAAAGGGTTGAGGGGTGTGAAGTGTAAATATATCAATAGACAGACAGACAGATAGATCCGCCCATAAAGACAGATAGATCCATGAAGTACCTGTCCCTCGGATTTATTTTAGCAAGGGGCCATTCCTGTTCAGGCTGTGATTATTCAAAAAGTTGGAAGGAAACGGGCAAGTCCTGGACAGGAATCCCTCCAAAGGTCCTGGACCCCTGGGATACAACCCACTTCTCAGAGATACCCAGCTCAAATGGTCTCGGTAATGCAAAGTGACTGGGAAGTATCTAAGACGAGCTCCTGGCTACCCGGTGATTAATATGTCGATCCTAGAAATCCTGAACGCTTCTATTCCACTCCAAATGTCAATGGGAGTTTTAGCGCTTGAATATTTGCTAAGGTGCTTGCTTTAAGCGAGCGAGGAGGATCTGAAACTCTCCGTAGTGTAAATAAGGGACAAGAAAATTTATCAGGCACATTTCAGCAGACATAGACGGGACTTCTGGGTGTGCCGAGGGCAGAATGGTCTCCCAAAAGGCCACACAAGCCCACCAAAAATGCGTGGTGACGGTAGCAACTAATATTTCTTAATATTTCAGGTAGCGGTGAGTTTTCAAATGTGTCCTACCTGGTTTGTGTCTGTGCTTATTTCTGTGCCTGCTGAGCCCAGGACGGCCTCCCCTAACCTGGCTCTAGAGCCTCTCGCTGTTCCTACACCGCCCTGAGGTTCAGTGCATTGCCGGGACTTGTCATCTGGTTAATAATTTGGGAAAAAATCATAATCATGCTTTTATTCTCTCGTCCCAGAAGACACACCGGGATACGCTGCGAACCCCTCGCTGCAGACCCTGTGTTGGCCAGTGCTGGGGCAAAGGACTCAGAGGGACCAAACCACAGCCCCATTACAACGCACGACATCCAACAGCGACGGTTCGTATTTCTGAAGCCCTCCCCCACCCCTTTTCTTTTTTTTTTTTTTTTTTTTATTAAACATGTGAACAGTTAAAAATTAGTTAAGGTGGCAATTAAAAGCTCAGAAGAAGGAATGATTTCCTTAATCATTAATACCACATGGCTGTCGTTTCCAGACCAGTACCTGCAAAAGATGGGATCCCAGTTCCCGTCCAACATTATCCAGTGGGCTGGTTCGGCTAGAGTGGCCCCAGGCTTCTCCAAGTCCTGTTTATTTAAGACACACAAAAAAAGTAAGGTGAGGAGA
>NW_009648779.1:593978-595943 GCF_000708025.1 Charadrius vociferus | reverse complement strand
CCCCCCCCCCCCAATTTTTTGCTTGTATTCGCTCTAGAACATGTATAGATATAATCTTTAGAAAACCAGACATGATTTCGTTGCACAGAGAAGCTTCTTTTGTAGATTTTTTTTTTTTAAGACCTAACTCCCGCGAAAGAAAAATAGCAAAACTCTCATTTTGAGTTAACTGTTAAATTCATTCCTAACATCTAAGTGAAATAGCGTGCCAGATAAAAGGGCTTTTTGCTGCTGCCTTCGGCTACTGGGAACTGGCTCCTTGAACTTCGGGGAAAGCGCCTTTCTCCTAATGTCACCGGAGGGATCCTGGACAACCCTGGGAGCTATTTAAAATGAAAGAAAAGGGGTGTGTTGGGGGAAGCCTTTGATGTCGAGAGAAGGATGCGGTTAACGTGGCACGACAGTGTCTGGGCAGAGAAACCTCTCGGGGGCGGCCGGGCCAGCGCTGCGGCTGGGTCCTGCCCGCACCTGAGCGCTGCCCTGCAGAAGGCAGAGCTCGACCACAACCTGCCGGCTAATTAGCCATCAGGCTTTGGAGGGGGAGTGATAAGGACGGGCTCAGCCCCTCTGCTCGCCAGAGATCATCTCCCAGTTTGATTTGTGACCTCCTGCCTCTTTCTGTTTTCGGGGCCACCGTCCTTTCACCTGGAAGGTTTGTAATTACCTCTTCGGGGTGGGAGAGAGGAGCGACTGTGTGCGACTCCTTCAGCTCTTCCCGAGCCCCGTGTTAAAACACTTTCCTCTTTAGTGATCCCCACTCAAGCCCACGAAAAGCAAACTACCTGGCGCTAAGCCGAGCGCGGTTTCACGGCTACGGTAAGGCGCTTGTGGGGCGGCCCAGGCGGGTCACTGTCCGACGGCACGGACCGGCTTCCCTCCTGCCCCACAGAGCCGGGGCTCCGGGGTTCACATCCCTCCTCCCCGCTGCTCTGGCAGGCGGGATTGGTCTCTCTGCGCAAGGTACGATCTGCCTCCAAACAGCCCCCTCCAGAAATGAATCTCTCCGGACCTGTCTAACGTTTCAGACGCCGGTAGTTTTCTCCTATGCAAAGTGAGGAGGAATAAAAGTCAGGTGGAAATTACTCCACCGGAGTAAAACTATTTATGGGCGATGCCTGTTATTGCTGAAATATTTTAAACGGGGCAGTTAAAACCTTTTATGCCTGTGGCATGAAATAAGGCTCAGCCTGGCAGGCACAGACGCTAAGATAAAGTAAAAGGGAGGGAAAAAAAATACAAATCCTGATTGATGGCTGGGGTGCGGATGGCCCGGGGGAGGTGAGAGCCGAGCCGGCGAGGCCTCCCTCCCGCAGGGCGGGCTCGGGGAAGGCAAGACCCCGTTTTCCGGCGATTTCGAGGCAAACAGACGAGGTGGCGACAGCAGGCAGCCGCGGGCATCCCTCGCTATTGACTGGCTTCACCTGGGTGTTTGCCGGTCTAAACAAAGCTAACGATTTCCCCCGCGTTGTTTGAACGGGGCATCCCACGGCGGCCCTCGCCCGCCCTCGCCACCCCCGGGGCGGCACAGGGATGCGCCCCGCTCGTGCCCGCCTTTCCCTCTCTTCTGCTTTCCTCGTCCACATCTCCAAGCCAAATTGTCTCTCCACCGCTCCTACACTTCTCTCTTTCCTCCTCAACTTCACAGCCCTGCAAAGGCAGGGGCATCGCTCTGGCCTGGCCCCCATCCCGCAGCGCCGGCGTGTATCAGGGATGCCAGCCAGAAACAGGCTCCCTCCCGTTAATTCCTCCACGCCAATTAACGTAGACCCGGTGACTTTTTCCTGGTCCCCGGGGCTTCACTCCTCCCTTGCGCCCTCCGGAGCGGGGGCACCCGCGGAGGATGCGCTGAAGGTTCCGCAGGCACCTCTTCCCCTCCCCGGGGGGAGCCAGACACCAGGACGGCGGGTCACCTCCACCCCCCGAAATCAGCAAGGAGCTGGCAAATCTTGCACAGCTTTCAGGGAA
>NW_009648779.1:591399-593942 GCF_000708025.1 Charadrius vociferus | reverse complement strand
TCCTGCTCCTCAGAGGTTTCTCTGTTGGGGAGCCAGGCGGCTCCTTGCGACGTCCCCCCAACCTGGAGGGAAATCTAAATGACAGGTTTCTGTATTCGGGATTAAATCTGCGCTCCCCGCCTATGATTTAAGTTGTTTATTAATCGACGTTTACGGCTCTAATTATTCTTATTCTAAAAGGGAAAAATAACCCGACGCCGGCAGGTTAATGAACAGCTCACGGGCATTACAGGTTAACCTCCCCGCGGGAAGGCGGCTCTTCACGGGGCGCTGAACTCTCCTCGCCGTGTTTCAGGTGCAAACCCCGCGCTGCGGGGCCGTGTCTGTTAATGGTTTATAATTAAACATTTTCACTTGTCTACCTGAACCGGCTTTTTAAAATCCTGTCACGAGACAGCTTTTTGTACTTCTCAGATGTTTCAGCACTTTCGAGTCGGAGGCTATTTCTATTCATTGCCAAGCCCAGACTCTCCCAAATCAACGGGGTCTCCTGATGCCCCTTAAATACTGTTGTTAAAGATTATAGCAGAAAACCTCTCCATTAATATTCTCTTCTATATTTTTTCCTGTCTATTCGCTTTAACATCCAATTTCCTTTTATCGAGGGGGCAAACTGTGATTTCTTGCACTTGACCTACCGCAGAAAATTCTGCAAATCCTTTGATTGTCTATTTAAAACAAAACAAGGAAATCAGCTCTCCCTTTTGCTTCAGGATTACGCTTGGAAACAAGATCTAAAGATTCTCTTGTAATTTGGAGAGCCAACAGCATAATAGGTTTGGAATAGAAACAAGCAGCTTTGTGAGGGGAAGAATAACTAAATCGTTTTTAGGCAAAGGATTTTCCCAGCTAAAGTGGCCGAAGACAAAGCAAAACATAATCTATTTTGGAAGATTTCCAGGATATGCCACGTTAACCTTAGCAGATACATTTTGCTTTCCTCCTTGCGTCCCCTCCCCCACCAAAGTCTGGTTTATCATATTTACATAAGTAGCCTTAGAAGGGATGTATCTATTATGGATCTAAGGAGCCAGCGAGCTCACGTTTCATTCGGAAATAGAGGCGAAGTTTTGCTGTTGCTTAATACTTGATGCATTGTAGAACCATTTCCATTTAAATACCCCCGACCCACGGATTACCTCAATGGACTGGCTGCATGGGTTTTGTAATTTCCTGAAAATGAGATTTCGATTTATAAAACAAGAAACCAATTAGTAACCAAATGAGGCGAAGTAGATCCACTAAAATTGACCTAATCCCACAGGCACCATTTAGGCCAGTTCTTGGCGAATGAATGATGAGCAACCGTCTAGCGTAAGCTCAGGGCATCATCCAGCTGTGTTATTCAAGCAGCAAAAATAAATGGATCGAGCTTTTCTTTCGGAATGAATTTGATACTCTTGACAAAATATAGATTATAGGCTCCTACCTAACAATCTCCTCCACTCGAGGATTTTATTTTATTTTTTTTTACTAAGAAGATAAACAGTTTGGGCCACAAGAAAGGGTACGCCGTGAGGGGAAAGGTGGGAAAAAAAAGCATTTTAGCCCGGCTCTTGCTTCGTCTCGTTTGCAGCCTAACAGAGTGCGCGGAGACTGCGCCGAGATTGCGCGGATCCTGCTGGGAGCCAGCGTGCTGACTCAGCGTTTCTCCCGGCATTTCCCAGTGGAAAACCACTGCGCTTCTCGCACCGAAAAGCATCTCCATCGGTTTCACGGGACAGCTACACCGGCGAGATCATGTGAAATGCCTTGGCCCCAGCCGTGCCCACCCCCAGCACTGGACTAGCTGGTCCCCACCGACAGCCTGTGGCTCGGCTGCCGTGGCCCTGTCCTTCCCCTCATCGTTTGATTGATGCGAGCCTTGATGCCGGCAGCCAATGGAGGGGTTGGGTGGGTATCATCCCTACCCAGTGGCGATATTGTCGCAAGGAGCGCCTCTGTCCCACGGAAGGGGGGAAAGAGATTCCTCAATCATTTCCAATTTGGTCTAGGCAAAGGCGGAGGGAGGCAGGCGTAGGGAAATGAGACTCCAGGAGGCCCGGGCAGCTCCTTGGCCCTGGTTGATCTCCGGGTTACTGTGAGCATCTGCAGCGCAGAACCCACCTCGACCCCCTCCTTTGTTTGGCAAGAGCAAAGGGGGGCGGGGGTGGACGGCGAGGGTGGGGTGGCCAGAAGATACAAGCCCTTATTTACTTTGTGTTGATTTGCCGGCTTTTAAAATCGGTTACTACGATTCCCCCAACGGACTATCCGTCATGAAATCTCAGCGCAATCCGGATTTACGGTAGCGAAGACAACGGCAGAGCGGGCCATTTGACGTCCCCGTTTCAAAAATCACACAGTGAAGCGCCCAGCCTGAGCTCCAGATCCGCTCCTTTGGGGGAGGAAGGGGGGGAGCAGGCTTTGAAGGTCAGCTACCTCCGAGGGGGGCTGGGGGAACTCCTGGAACCGCCCCCCCCCGCCGCCCCGGGGACTTGCCCCTGCGTCCTGCCTGGTCGCAAGGCTCGGCGAGCCCCACCGGGGGCGTGGGGGGGCGGCGC
>NW_009648779.1:588091-591178 GCF_000708025.1 Charadrius vociferus | reverse complement strand
TGAGGATTCTGAGCCCCTCCGAGGGCGAGGGATAACGGGACCCCCGGCCATCTCCGCCCCGGGTCTCCCCCCCTCTCCAAGGCAGACCGGGCCCTGGTGCCCCGGGGAGGCCAAGGAGGGGCGGACCGGGCCCGGTCCCGCCGGACCCCTTTCCCTTCCCGTCCCCGTTCGTGCAACCTGCTCGGCGAAGCCGATCGTAAAGCTTCACGGAGGGTATTTCAGCTCCGTGCGCAGCTGGTAAAGCAGCACCGCTCCTCTCTCCCCATAGCCCCTCGCTGCCACCGCTGCCGCCCTTATAGCCCTCCCTCCAGCTGCTCTGGGGAGAAGAGGGGCACTGATGTTTTTTTTTGGGGGGGAGACGGAGGCAGGACAGCTCGGTCCCCATCTTCAAGGAGGTAATTTTCCCTCGAAAATGAGAAATAGCAGCACCGGGAGCCCGAGCGGAGGGAGAGAAGCTGTACGTTCCCGTCACTGGCAAGCGAAAAGGCAACTGGATGTTGTACCAAGGAATTAGCTTGATTCGATTAACCATTTAATTAAATAGTCTACCGCCACCACTCCGTTTTGCCATTGCCTAGCGCCCGACAGGGCTGATTTCTCAGTTAATTTAACAGGCAGTGGTTAATGATAACTCAAAATCTCGGCCAAATTAGGCTTCTGTAAAGGAGTGGGTCGCCGTCGAAGGGTTCGGATGAAATGGAATAAGCTATGTTAAAAAAAAAAAATGCTGCTCATTTCCAACTGCCTGCGGATGCCATTAGCAAGGTTTTGTAAAGATTTATTATCTCGGTAAATCACATGTGTTCATTTGCAGCGGAGATAAGTTAGCATCCCGCTTTCTTTGTAAAAATAATAATAAGAGGGAAGAAAAGTCCTGTTGACTAAACAAACAACCCTATTAAGAAAACGGTAGTGGAAATAATGCCGAGACCGATTCACTCTAGGAAGAAATACCAGCATTTTGGCACACACGGGGTAACGGAATTGCTCTCCGAAATGCAAACACACGGAACCATGCCCAAATTGGAGAGAAAGGGGGGGGAAATCAGGCAAATTTTCGAGCGCAAACAGAAGATGCGAATTCAAATAGTCCTTATTCCGAGGAAATTGAGGAGGGAAGGGTTTGCACCAATGCTCTGGAGAACACGCGCTATTTACATGCAAGCGGAAAAATATCCTCCGACATTAAAATGGTCGCACGTTGCTAAGAAGGGAGAGGATGTTTCTGAAGAAAATATGGGTTTATCCACTCATCTCGCTTAGTATTCTTTCTAAGACATAAATCTGCTTTTTCAACGATCATGCTAGTAGTTTAGTTCTGCACTTCACGTTTTAAGTTCACATCAAAACTGGAATTAAGCAGAGAGGCAGCGTGGAAAGTAAACTGCAGCTTAAATGAGAAAAACTTCTGTAAGAAAATAAACACTGAAACCCAATGCTCAATCATTTCCCTTAGCAGTAAGAAAAACAGCATTAAATCACCTATCCACGTGGGAAACGGATTTTTTTTTTCCCTGCTGATCTCTTCCCCCTTTAAAATAAAACAAGATTAAGGGTTTCAATATTGAAATGTTAACCATCCTGATTCGGCGAAAGTTTATGTAAACGGAGCCTCTGCTTTTGTCTCGAAAATCAAACGCCTCTCCGCGCTGAAGCGATCCGTCCCCAGTAGGACAGAGGCTGCAAACTCTCCTTTTCCCTCTCTGTTCACGTAAGGAGAAGAGGACCCTCAAAATATTCCCAACTAAAAAAGTAAAACAACAAACAAACAAATATATTGAGCCACTCTGTTTGGTGGATTTTGTTGTGGGTTTTTTTTTTTTCCCTCTCCCTTCGCTTTTGCATACCCGCGAGGGTCAGCGAAGATTTACGCCGCAAGTTATAGCGACCGAATCTTTTTTGAAGAAAAATTCTTTTAGTCCTTCGACATCCCGGAGATTTTTCCAGAAATTTTTGAGGCTACGTTACTTGCCATTGACTATTTAATATTAAATTTGAAATTTTAGGATTTTTTTTTTTAAATGAACGTTAATTCACAAGTGAATTTATTAAGAAGTTCTGCTAAAAAAAAAACAAAAAAAACTTCCTTACTGTCCTCAGCGATTTAACAGGTTTTCTGCCTTTCCAAAAGCTGCCCGATCACCGAAAACTACTACATGTCTTAGAGGCTTTCTCCTCCCGAGACAGAAGAGTTTTAGTCCTGAAATGATGGAAGCTACCTAAGCCGCTGAACGCTTTTGGCCCTTGACAGTTTTAATCTGCTGGAGACCTAGTAAAGTGAAATCGGGGGTAGAGAGAACAACCCGGGCGTTTTAATAGCTTGTGAGAATTACATAGCAATTACGAGAGGGAGCTCGCCGGAAAATCTCTGCTCGGTTTATCAAGTTTATTCGGTGCCACCGGTTTGTGTTTAGATTTCTGGAGGTGAGAGACGGAAACGGCATCGTGACTATTCTGTGTGTGACTCTCCTGGCATTTGACTCCCATAAAACTCTTCTGTTTCCAAAATGAACCCGAAATCTACCCACCTTCTCTCTCTCTAGGAACCTTTCAGAGGTAAAAATATGCAGACAAATGCACACCGATTCTTTCCGCCTGTCCCCCTGTCCCCAGCCCCGCGTGTGCGGGGCGATGAGGAGTATATATCTTTCTGTACGTGATTATTTACAACCAGCCCCTATGCAAGCACTCTCCGGGCAGATGGAAATTCGCTCTTGTACCGGGGAGAAGGGGTGTGAGTTACCCTGGAAGTGGAACTCGCTGTTACGGAGACAACGTTTCTCTACCCTGACTCCTCCGAGATCTCTTTAATTGTATGACATGACACTTCGCCGTGCTCCCGAACCTCCTGTCACCCACCTCCAGCCTTTCGGCCAACTCCCCGGGTCTCTCCCGGTGCTCGTATCGCTTTCCTCCCCAGGGAAAAACATGCAAACGGAGCCCTCATTCAATCCATCCAACATTTCTCTCCTGCCTCCTTCCTTCAGAGCGGCTTTTGCTTTGGGTGCGTAATTTCCCCGGCCGCGGCTTCCCAGAGAAGGGATGACTTCTTTTCCTGGCTGGGGGCACCGGGAGACCAGGATCGCC
>NW_009648779.1:586294-587811 GCF_000708025.1 Charadrius vociferus | reverse complement strand
CTCGCGTGGTTCTGCCGCCCACTCGGCGCCGCGCCGCTCCGGGCCTCCCGCCGCAGCGCGCCTCGGAGGGGCGAGCCCTTCCGTGCCTGCTCGCTGCCTTTCTTTTTAATTTGCTGTTTGCCTTTAATTAGGCTGCGAAGGCTCTGCTGCCTGCGAAGCCCCGCTTAAGCCGCCCCCTCTGTCTCCGCGCCCAAATTAGCATCTGCTGCGGCCGGCAGCGGCCCCGGCCCCGGCGCACTTCGCCACACGGTTCCCCAGGGCATTCAAACATCCTGCGCTGCCACCGAGGGACGGGGAATCAGCTATTCTTCTCTTCCCATCATTACTCACAGCCTACAAGCAACACCATATGCTTCTTCTGATCAAACAACCCGCTACATAGGCACCAGTAATTGACGAGACCTGCTCGAAATCACGCAGAAAGGTAGCCCACTGAGACCGCAGGAGTTGACAAATCATTGCTAATAATCCTTTTAGGAACATCACGGGCGTCAGAGTTTGCAATAGCTTTATTTTTATAAAGTATGCCTTGACAGTATAAAGGACGATAACTTCTCCTTTGAACCAGAGGACTGTCCTGCATAATGATCTTCAAAGGGGCAGATCACATAGGGGAGGAAAGTGGCTTGATGAAGGCCTTAATTATTATTATTTTATCCCCTTCTTTGGTTCTAAGTGTCTCGGAGACGTGGTAGGTTGTTTAAAGAAACTATTGCAAGATGCACTGGGTAGGAAATTACTGCTGGTATAAGCGTTCATACCCTAGAAATAAGGGTTCATATGTAACTGGGGGGGGTGGTGGTGTACCTACTGCACTCCAAATGATTACCCGAGCGCATGTTTACTTTTAAAAAGTAGAATTAGGACCAATAGTTCACAGACTTAATCGGGTTTAAAATAAATAAGACAACCAAAAACAAATCAACAAAACAGCAATACAAAAAACCCAACATAACAGGCCGTATACCCACTCTCGATTTGTAAAACATAATAGTCGGACAGACCGACTGAAGGAACAGCTACAGCCAGCACAGAGGGACATGCCTATGTTACGCTGTTTCTTACGTACACACTCTTTTGAACGAAAGATACAGCGAATTTCGTTATCAGGTTGGAAAAAAGCTCTCAATACTTTTTCTTTCATGCAGACAATATCTCCATTGACCGAGCTAAATAAAAGATTACTGAGGTATTTTTGATTTTGCTTCTTATGAAAGCAATAGAGTGAGAACTTTATCCCGACCCTCTTAACTTTCTGGGCTGTTTGTTTTTCTTGGCAGCCGATCTCGAAGCCCCAAGACGGTGGCTTTAAATCCTAATTCTACTCAAAAGCAAGACATGCTTTAGGACGCTGAAGTCTGGTTTTGCCGGGCAGACGGGACTGTTGCTGCTGCCGTGGAAGTCAATGCCAAGTTTACCGTCGCCTGACCGTGGAGGAGAATCAGGCCCAGTGTCGGACGCGGCACCCGCAGCCTTGGGTGGGCAGGGGCGGGGGGGGGGGGGGGGGGGGGGGGGGA
>NW_009648779.1:584185-585619 GCF_000708025.1 Charadrius vociferus | reverse complement strand
GGGGGGTGGTGGTGGTGGTGTCGAATATGTCCGAGTACAAAACTCCTGTTAAAAACTTCCGAGGTCGATTAACGCCCTCAAACTGCCCTAATGATCCTCATAGCGAGACACATCACATTCGTGATGCCATTCGGTGTGTTTGGTTTATCTATTTAGGCTGCCTGTGTGTGTGAGAGCACGCCTGTGCTGTACCTGTGAACCGCACCTTTGCTCCATACACGAACTAAGGCTTTAGGACTTTGCATAGACTTATGTAAATATTTACCCATATATTAACTCCCCCCCATAGTATGGCTATAAATAGGGGGGAATCGTCCCCTCTATTCGCCACGCACGTGCTTGGCGGGGGACGCGCATCTTACTGGGAGACCAGGGGAAAAGAAAACGCGTGTTTGCTTTAGCAGAACACGCAGCAGAGCTCAGTGCCTTCGAGTGTTGACAAAAGCCCCGTAAGTCCCCAACCAAACCTGTCACAGGAACTGAAAGGAAAGTATTTACGACAGAGAAAAAGTGACAGCGGAGCGCACCCTGCCTCCGAGCACACCACCTCATGCAACTTACTTTTTTTCCCCTTTCTTTTTTCTTAAAAAAAAAAAAAAAAAAATTAAAAGCGACAACCGACACCTGGATCAGAATGGAAATAGAGGCGAATTGGCATTGCCACCTACCTTCTGGAAAAACCACCCTCATTTTTAAATAGCTGGTGGTGAGTCTGATTATGGATGCTTTGTCCAGCTGAGAGGTGATAGCAGAGGGCAGGGGTAGTAATTTCGCCAGTTCATAAAATTCACTGTTTTCCTTCTCCCGTCTAGTCCGGGCAGCATTTTTGGACTTCTCTTTCATCGTGTTTTTTTCCCCCCTTCCTTCCTACAATTTAAACTCCAGAGATTCATCCAAAGGTGGAAGGGAAACTTTCAGCTGCGATTCATCTCTCCGGAGCATCAGGCAGTGATTCTGAGCGCGGCCATTACTCTGAGAAACCGTTCAGTCGCGTAAAATGCAAACAAGTATAGAAGACCAGAGAAATTTTCCTGTTTTCCCCCTCCCTAAAAAAAAAAAAAAAAAGAGATAAAATATTCTCTGAAAAGCAGAGTCAATCGGACGGGAAAGGCAGTTATCCAATGCAGCTCAGAGACTCCAAGCAACTGTAGGAAAAATAAAATTAAAAAAAAAAAAAAACAAGCTAGAAACTCGCGGCACCACGCAGCAACCAAACGAGGTATTTCTGGCCTTTTTTCCTGCTCATGGCGGGCAGCATAGCTCCTCGCAAGAGGGTCATAATAATCCCGTTTCTTCCCGTGATCCGCTGTCAATCCGAGGCCCGAAGCGCCCGGCCGTGGGCCACCTCCCAGGGCGCTGGGTGACTTCCCGGGAGCCTCTGTGAAGACAACAGCAGTCCTGGGGTGAGAGAGCCGCTACACAACGCCGCACCGG
>NW_009648779.1:580819-582879 GCF_000708025.1 Charadrius vociferus | reverse complement strand
GGGAGGGGTGTGTTGGGCCGTCGCGATCCGGGCGACGCTCCGGACTGATGCGCTGTGGGAGAGTGTGAAGCGAGTCGCGGGGATGGCGGGGGGAGAGGGGGATGGAGAAAGGTTTTAATAAATCGTCTTGATTTGGGGGGAAAAAAAAACCCAACCCAACCCAACAATCCCACAAACGGGGAGGGGGGGGGAAGAGCAACACCCCCGCCACCCCCCGAGTCCTCTCACATCAGGAGACAGAGGTACTTTAGAACTGCCCACAAAGTGGATGTGGAGGGAGAGGGGTTCTTTCCTTCCCGGGGACCGGGACTATTCCTAATCTCTCTATTTCCCGGAAAAAAATCCAGATGCGGCTCCTAAAACTTGCTGGCTCCTAAAAAAAAAAAAAGTAGATAGAGTAGAAAGAGACCGCCTCGGGGGGTGTGGGGTTGGCGGGGAAAGAAGGGTTGTAGGGTCTTCCCTAAAACCAAATTCACGGAACCAATTGCCAAACCAGTCGGTGAGAGAGTTCGGCTGAAATAGTTGTTTAAAATGCACTGGCAAGGCAACCGTCGGAATATTTCGAGGGAGCAGAAACGGTCTCGGTTTTCGAAAGAAAAATGTCAACCAAATAATAATAATAGTAATAAAAAAAATCAAACCAGCCTTTGAAGCACCCCATCCCTTTCGCTCCACGGAGAATGCAGCTCAGGCTTCCAGTGCCGCCCGCCTGTTCGCTGCTTATCACCTTAAATCTCCTCTCGGTTAAAAGCTTTCCCTGTGTTCATTTGGGTAAATAAAGGAAGGATGGGAGGAGAGGCATTCAACAACTCCTCTGGGTGTCCAGGCGTCTACAAGCAGTAGAGAAATGTATCCACGTAGTCTCAAATGTTCTTTTGATTGTCTTGTTTACCGAAGCGCCCCGTTGTTAAACAAACACGGAGGCAAGTCATTTAGTGAAGGTATGGATTTAAAAAAAAAAAAGAAAGAAAAAGAAAAAAAAAAAAAAAAGAAGCACCCTTCCCCGCCCCCATCATGTTGTAAAGCGATCGCTGCCACGGGGGAAGGTGACACTGAATTTTCAAAAATCCTCCCTGTGTGTTACTGCCATCAGGTGTAAAGTGGGTTTGGGGGAGAAGAAAAAAAACCATCTTCCTTCTGGTTTTCATTTGAGGTAATTCTCTTGCTAAACAGCACTGACGTCTCTTGGAGGGTATTTAGACATATGGGCAACAACTGGACTAACACTGTCAGGTAGCTCACGAGCTATTTGTCAACATGAGCCGCAGAGAATGTCTTTTATAACACCCTTGGTTTGGGAAAAATAAATAAATCAGTAGGATACACTTCTGTTAATTTATACCAGGCAACATGAGCCTCCACCTCACCAACCCCACACAGTCCCGGCGAGGACAGCAGCTCACCGAGGATCCGCTTCCCCGGTGTACCGGGACCCGGTTTCTTCCCCGCAGCGGCATCCCGGGCGGGTGTCAGCAGCCACCCCGGTTCCCCCCGTGGCCGGAGCCCAGGGATTTGGACTCGACGAGTCCCTGTGTAGATTTTTAATGTATAAATGCCACGGTAGATAAAGTACAAGATGTGAAAGGACCAGCGTACGAAAGGGAATTACTCAGCTTTCCAAGTTATACTAAGCACGGACAAATCTTTACAGAATTACAGGCGCGGGGTCAGTCCGCCAGGGATATTTCCCAGCAGTTCCCGAGTGGTGGGAGAATTTGGCCGTTTCGCAGACGTTAGACTTGTTTTCCTTCGTCAAAACACACGACTTCTGACAGCGGAGATCAGCGCTAGCACTGCCCTGTTCCAGGTACGCAGTGGAAGGCAGCCCACAGGAGCTAAATTCGTGGTCTTCGTACCAGCCCGGAGCCCGCTGTTGTCACCGGCGGTGGGCTCAGCGAGGGTCCCGGAGGGGTGTACATGATGCTCTTTAACCGACAGAGTGAACGCACCACGACGGCATGACCGTACCGCCGGTACCCCGCGGCGTACCAAGCCGTCGGAGGGGAGCTGACGGCGCGGAGGGGACACCTGCGAGCGGAGGGGCTGAGGGCCGGGGCGGG
>NW_009648779.1:569817-571692 GCF_000708025.1 Charadrius vociferus | reverse complement strand
GGTCGGGGCACCGAGGGAGGGGGGCCGATAGACACCCTCCGGTTGCTTAACGCACGTAGATACAGCTGTGCTCAGTTTCGATGCGTTTATTTTCGGGCGAGAATACTCTGGAAAACAGATAGTATTGGAAAATTGAATAAACAGGTACTGCGGCGCATTTTGATTTAAAAAGACGCATAATAAAATGGGGTATCTGAAGAAAGGCTGGGTGAAAACTAAGGGTTTCACAGACAGGTTTCCAACTATGTGTTGAAGAAAACTTGTGTCGCCAGGCACACAAAATGCAGCGTGTGCTGCACGGGGGTAGGGGGGAGAATTGTACAAATCAAAGCAGGGGGAAAAAAAAAGAAAAACCCTACTGGGTCACTTCCCTATAGGACACGTCTGATCCAGTTTCTTCTCCAGCACATTCTGGCATACTTTGATACATTTATTAGTTTATGAATTTGGATGAGTTTACTACCCCCCCCCTCCCCAAAGGAATAAGGTGTCTATTTCTTACGCAGAGAAAAAAAGTCTTTTCAAGACATCGCTTACACCACACTGCTTTCCTGATAGCGTGGTTTTGTTTTTTTGTTATGTATATATATATATATAAAAGGTAAGTATTAGCTAATTAACCACGCGGGTCACTCTCGCGATTGCCTGAAACACCCCACGGCCTGGTGTCGGTAACGGACAGACAGATTCCTCCCCCCCCCAATCCCCTCCTCCCCCACCCCACCGCCTTGGAAAACGAGACGCTTTCCCTTCGCCCCAGGGGCTCAGCCCCGGGGAGGGGGGGCTGCAGACCGAGATTGTCTTTAAGAGACCGGTAACTTCAGACACACGCGCTCGGGTACCCTGGTGAATTGGAGTGTGATGTCAATTTCCACCCGTGCCCTAATCAAGGCTTTATTGACATAAATATACACGGCGAATGCTCTTTGAGACCATTCAGAAGCAATTAATGTCTTTTAACTGATCTAGATCTTAACCTTCAAGATCCAAGCCGTGCTCTAGGTACTTTATTCCTGCTCTTTCGCTAATGTTATTAGGGTGTTCAGGGGAGCAGGACAACGAGAAAGCCTAACAACTCTAACAAAACACAGGGAATAGTTAACAGACCCGCGGATACCAGCTCTCGGATATAAGCGGTTCCGAATGCATCTCTTAAAAATAATTACAGAAACATGGCAAAATTAGAGTAATCGACCGCCAGCGGGATTGTTAGTTATTTTCGGTAACTCTTTTAAACAATTTTTGGCAACACATCCGTGGATTTTTAAAGCGATGCTTTGGGGGGGGCACTTCTCTTGACCACGCACTCTTTTTAATTTTATTGTTTTTGGGGGGGCATAAATGTAACGAGATGATTTATATTCATTTTTTTCCAGTGGAGTCAAAGGTCAGTACCTTTCAGCCCTTATCTTATTGAACGCACTCTTGCTAATGATCGGAAGTCAAGCTATCTTACTGTTATGCGCAGCAGAAAAAAGAAAACATAAACTAAATAAAAAGAAACGTGAGGCAAATGTCTACTTTATGGTAACAATTCCACCCAGGCACTTTTTTCTTGCTTTCTGTATTTCCAAAGGAGCGTGGGATATTAAACGTCCGAAGCGGGTTGAAACGACCTTGCAAGGGCAGGGAGGGTTCGGCAAGGATAGGGGACTGGAAACGAACCTGGAAGAAATTACAAAGTTTAAAAAGTGTCTCCCTCCCTATGTCTTCACAGACATCTTGCTTAGCTCCTATATTCCTTTCTGCTGCATGATTATATATTTTTTCCCCTTCTGCCCCGCACGGTACCCTCGGCCCGGGCCGTGCCGGTGCTACGCTACCGGCTTCCCCCAACCCCCCCTTCACCTGCGCCGGGCTCCCGCGGCCACACGG
>NW_009648779.1:535349-569087 GCF_000708025.1 Charadrius vociferus | reverse complement strand
CGGTTCCTCTTGCCGGGGGGGGGGTCGGCCCTGCCCCCTCCGCGTCCCCCAAACGAGAGGGGGGAACTGAGCTTTTTGCGACGGGGAGGAAACGTCCCCTTTGCGTTATTTTATTCGCTTCTGCCTGCTAGGTTGGATTTCGCGCTCGCGTGTCCCAAAACGAGAGAAACGGGAGCGCCCTTCCGGAGGCTGCGGCCTGGAGCGGGGCGGCTGCCGGGAAGGCCGGCGAGCCGCCTCACGGCGGGGGGAGACTCCTCGGGGGAGGGTGGTGGTCTCCCCCAGGCCCTCAGGTACGGCGTGAGATGGGCGATTAGCTCACGTAACGCTGGTGGAGCTGGAGCTGCGTCAGCCTTCCTCCAGCCCCCTCGCTATCGCCGAAATCTCCTTCTCCCAAGGCCTGGCTTTCATTAGCAAAGAAGTTATTTCATTAGTCGGGGGAAAATCTGTCAGCAGAAGCCTGTTTAAATTTCAGCACCCCAAAGAGTAATGCTTAAAATAGTGGGATCCGTTCCACCGCCTGTTCTTACTATCAACCTGATAATTAAGAGGTCACAAATAGACTTGTATCACTGCTTTGTTTCAGTGGAGGAAAGCAGCTTAACCCGTCTCGAGGACACACTTCGCTTCGAAATAACACATGCCGTTTCAGATGAAATCAATAGCAAGAGGAACCACCCCTCTCTGCTGCAATGAAACTCTGCCTTTGGCCTCCCATCACGTCGGAGAGTAGGCTTGATCAGACCAAAACGGAGGGATGCAGGGTGTGAGGCTGCGTGGCAGCTCCGGAGCTGGTGCCTGTTGCACTTGGTGTGTGTCATAACCATCGGGATGCTTGCAGTTTTGTTGTAAGGCAAGGTGGGAAGCATTCCCTGTGTGGATTTTAATAGGAGCTTTACTTGTTTTAGTCTCGTACCTGTTTGTGGTTATGAGTCTAATTACATGTATGAGCATTGCGCACTAAGCCGGGAGCAACCCCTCCGTTGCTTAAGAGTTTCTGAATTATTTGAGCGCTCTGCAAGCCTGTTGCTACTTTTGTCTGTGTTCCCCACGTGGTGAATAGATGCCTGATTGCAACTGCAGCACGAACTGAGTTTGTAACCGTTTTCTTCAGAAGTGATGCGGAGGAGGTGCTGTCTCTAAGGAAAACACTGTGGGATCAGTTGCTTACATTGGAAGGGGGCACAGGGAAATAGCCCCAGACTTGTAAGCCTGAATCCAGTTTTAACCTATTTCAGACTATGTTAAATCTGTTGCTGGGGGGTTGGGGTGTTTCCCAAGGCTTGGCATAGGCCCATGATTAATATTTTTTTTTATTTAGGTTTTTGCCTCACTGTTGAAATGTTTTGTCTAAGCCCTGAATTCTGACTATTATTCACTGATGGTGGGACTCCGTTTACATAATGCGACGGCTGGGTGTAACCAGCTGAAGCTAGAGCCTATTACAGGGACAGTTTCCCCGCAGTGCCTCTCCTGAGGAGTGTCCACTACTTCCAACTGGAGGGAGGAAGCTCCAGGGCTTGCTTGCGCTGTGTAATTCCTCTCAGATTTAGCTGGTAGATGAACAAGGAATTGTCATTTCTTTGGCCTGGCAATAGCTTGGTGGTGTTAATGCCACATTTTTGAAACATGCCAAAAACTTTAGGATGTACTGGAGTATGGTTTTAATTTTGGCTTCAGCACAAAATGCTCCTGGTGCACGACTTAACCCAGCCACTTGTCAGAACAGCCATACTGGCAAGAGAGGAGACAACTGTGAGTATGAGGTCCTTGAATGCACTAATGAGCCTTAATTGCCCTGACCAGCCTCGCCTGGCAGCTCCACCTGCACCCTCTGCCCTCAGTGCTTGCGTGAGCCAGGCTGTGGGGGTTCCTGGCTCCAGCAGCACTACAGCTGTGCCTGTACCTGGGCAGGGACCCTGTTGATCTGGACCCTGACCCACAGACTCACTTCCTGGCTTGACCTTGGACCTTCCTCACCGCCATGGACTTGCCTGGTGACCTGGGCTCTTGCCTGAGCCCGGCTGCCGTCCCTGCGCCAGCCCTGCACTGCTCACTCAGGTAGTGCGAGGTGGGCCCTGGCTGGCGAGGTCCCTGCCCTGCCACCCTGCCAGTTACAGCTGGCTTGTGGCTCCCTGTCCTGTCCCCACAGGCCAGTCCTTGTTGTTTACTGATGGTGGGCTGCTTCTGTTCATCGCAGGGCTCCAATGACCCTTCTGGTTTCCCTCCAGGGCAAAGGATTCTCTGTCCCTAGGCTGCTCATCTGTGCTTTTTTGCTTTTCGAAGGGTAGTGCCTGCCCCAGAAGCTGTTTCACTCTGTTGCTTCCTGAGAGGTACTGCAGACCTCCCCATGGGTGCAGCAGCCAACCTGCAGTTACGGAACCTCAGAAAACACGGGACTGGAGAGGGAAGGGTGTTGCATGGCACAGAGCTTCCTCTGATTTCCTGGCAGGAGCAAACCTTTTGAGTTCGAGACATAAATAAAGTTCAGTAAGATGGTGGACTTGCCTAAGCTAGGGCATAGTTCAACTGCTAAATGGTGGGAGAGGAACGGATTAGAATGGCGCAGACTCCCTGGTCCCCAAGCTTGCTTGCCACTTCTCCACATAGGAGGGTTAGGCAGGAAGCTCTGACCGCCTTGGAGGGCTGGGGGACTCCGCGGGGGCACAAGAATCTATCTACCCAGATCGGTTTACAAGGCTGGGACCATACAATACAAGCTCTTGGAGGCAAGGGCTGTGTTTATCTCCATACAGTGTTGATCACAATAGGATCCTATTTCTGTTTAGGGCTTCCAGATGCAATGCTAGTCAATGTCTATAATAAACAATAATATTAATAATAAGTATTAACATGCCAAGCTGCAAATCACTGACATAGTTTTCTAATATTGCTGGTTACTTTCCAGTATTGTCCTCCAGTCTTACTGCAGTACATTGTATACAAAAGAATTGGAACCCAATAATCAGCGTGTCAAGAGTTTGAAGGCATGATCGCATTTTTTCTTCTAAAATCTGCCTATTGAAACTGACATCACAACAAGTGAGCTCATTGGCCTAATAAACCCAGTGTCCAGCATGCACACACTGTTCTGTATACCGGGACGTTAGTAATTAGGCTGGTAACGAGGCTGCTGTTGCATGGAATAACTAGTATGAAAATGTTAAAAGTTAAGTGTAATGGGAGAATAATGTGAAAATGTAAACAGTAGACATCAGATATGACATTTATTTTCAGTCATGGGAAGACAGCCGAAAGGATGACTTTAGCTATAATTTGTTTTCTCTGCTTTACCGAATCTATAAAAAGTCTACAATGATTTCGTTCTTCTGACCACACTAATGTGGCTTTACATTTGAACAGAAAGATAGCTTTAAATTTAGATTTTAATTTCATGTCTGATTGCAGACATAGTAGAAACTTTACCCTAAAATAACATTTCTTCTATAGCCAGCTCCTTTTGTGCTACTGAAAGAAATAATAATGAGAAAGTATTCCAGCAGGAGGAGCTGGTTTAGAAGCAAATGGATTCCATGGCAACTCCTGACTCTACATGACACCTAATAACTAGCATTTATGTTGGAAATTGTCTGTGTTATCTTGTACCCCAGATCTGGTCTTCTTATAGGGTTTTCCCCTCATTTTAAAGCAAAAAAACCCCATAAGGTTTGTGGTGTTTTTTTTTTTTTTTTAAACATATACACAAGAATTAGCATGAAGTGAAATGAATTTGTCTGCCTTAAATGTGTGCATGGGCAAGCTATTTTCAAATGAATGGAAGTAATTTTTTTTTTAATATTTCAGAAATTAAATACTTGCTGAGAAGTGTATTGATCTGTCAAGGGAAGGGTTGTATAGGATCAGAACATTGGAACTGCGTATTTTTTAACGTCATGGGGTATACATATTAAACATTTTGAAACATAACACAAGAAAATCCAACTGAATCAGACCTGTATCTTGGTTCTCACAGTGCTGAATGCACCAGGGGAATCTTGTAATGGGCAGCTGGAGAATAACCCAGTGCTACGGGTGTCCTGTCTGCAGTCAGTCAGCCAGTTTGACTGATTTATGATCTGAAGAATGTGGATTTATATCCTTCTGTGCCATGATCCAATCTAGTGCACGTGGAGGGCCTGACAACTGTTGCTGTTTGTGTGTGGTATATTTGAACTTGCTATTTTATGCCTAAATTGAAAGGAATCTGTTCTTAAACTATCATGCGGTAAGCAGCCTTTGCCTATGACAGTTTCAGTGGTACTTCATGACCAAGAGAGCATTAGCTGAAATTAACCCTGGAGATGACATTTTCTGAGGACACTTTGTGGCCTGGCTGGTTTCTCACTGAGCTGTCGCTTAACTGCTTGCTTGAGTGTCTCAGATGGTAGAAGAGCATGGTCTAGGCTTGGAAAAAAAATAAATCTGTGTCTCCTGTGGTCAAATGAAAGCTGATTTAGGTTTGTGTTGCTCATCCCTCTGCAGTGTGAGTGAAAGAATGAAGAAGGTGTGGCTGTACAAAACTCCTGGTTTTGTGATTGTTTGACTGCGGACAAGTGCAATCACAGACGGTGTTCTAAGATGCAGGTGAACAGTGGCCAAAATAAGAAAGGTGGAATACTCTAGGGTGGTTTAATCTTATTGCTAGGTGTCAGTGATAGCAAAATACATATTGATACCTCTTGAAGATGCCTAACACCATTTAACTTTTTGCCCAAGGGAAGGCGTGCTTTTTCCCTCTTTCTGCCCATACAGATAAGATAGGTGTTGTTTATTATGTATTGGTCAAAACATGGAGTAACCTTGAGCAAATACGCTAAATGAATGGGTAGAAAATATGAAAATGAGGCTTAGTTTAGCTCATCTTTTACTGTAGCTCACAATTAGATGCTGGCATGGAGTTCCTTCAATGGAGAGCTTGATCTGCCACAAAGATATTTGTAACTAGCACTTGGGATCAAAACCAAACTACTATAACTAAACTATTGTAACAAATCACGTGAAAAAGGTGATGGGGGGAGAGGGGGGAAGGCAAGGCCACAGTCAGACTTTGGAACACAGGTTAAAGGTAAAAGGATATAAATGGAAAAGGCAATGGAAAATACAGAAAGCCCAGAGAAAGGTACTCTGGGTAGCAGCAGTCGTAAGAAAATAATTTTAAAACTTGTTTAGGTGTATGTGTTTATTTTTGTCTGCAAGAGAAGAGAGGGTACACCACAGAAAAGAGAAAGAAGGGTATAAATAAAATAAAAGCAATGCTAGACAGATTGGGAAATTGAAATAGGGATGAGGTAAGGGCTGAAATGGAAGAGTGAGCGTAATTATGGGAAAGGAATAATTAGGAAAAATAGAAATTTCAAGCAGTGAATTACTTGATTTATCCTTATTCCTATATCTTATTGCTGTTTCTCATAGCCTGAAGTTTTGTGGTTTGGAGAAGAGATGGCAGAACAGTGTTGCATTGGTGATCTGAGCTGGACAGGGATTCTTACATGAAAAGGTAAGTGGCAGCTAGAAGAAAGAAATAATGATTGTGAACAAAGTTTTGGGTTTTTTTGTTTTTTTTTTCCTTCCCCTTTTTTTAATTCCAGGAAAATAAAGGGGCATAAGTAAAGAAATGGAGCAGTGGAAGTTAATTTTGAAGGAGATGATTGTCTTCTCCAGTTACATATAAACCTAACACATAGACAGAGATCTGATTCCAGTCAGTAATCTCTTTGCTCTTCCAAAAGATCAAAGTGACATGTCTCCACTGAATGTTAGTTTTGGTGGATTCTTTCAATGGTGGTTTCAATAGTGGTCGCAACAGTAACTGCTAAGTTCAATGGCTTGTTATGTTCATGTTGATAATTAACATGTTCATGTTACTACAATATTTATATATATATAATTATAGATATATATGTAATATTCTACCATTAATCTATTTATTCTTCCTTCCCTGAGAAATGTTGACATAATTGACTATATTTTATTAATGTCATATGCTGTACTTCCAAATGTAAGGATACGGACCAGTTTTTAATGTGGACTACTTATTTGTAACATCAGGTTGGTATGATGTAACACGAGAGCTACAAGCATAGGTGGGTAAAATGGAAAGAAGAGCGTATGTAGTTTATAAAATGAAGAATATGCACTTCTTTAGGGACATAGCTAAGAAAGGATTTTTAAATGGCAAGAATCTCGCCCCTAAATGCACCCAGAGTGGAATTCAAGATGTGGGTGCTGAAATTCCCCCCTCTGGTGAATATGGAAAATTAGGTAGCTCAAATGAGACTGCATAACTGTATATGAAATGTGAAGCCTTGCACAAAGGTGGAACACAGAAATGTAGCTTACATTTGGTACCTTGCCTAAGACTACAGGAGAAGTGCTTGTCTGTTCAGGGTATGTTACTTGGAGCCTTCCCCTGAAAACAGGCTTGCTGTCTTTCAGAATGAGAGATAGGACTTGTGCTTTCTTATTTAAATATTAGCTGCATTCCATTATCCCATCTGCTCCCATACAAAATTCCCTCCTTCAGTTCTTTCCTCCCTTTTCTGACCACATTCTCCCCTAATGTGCTCTAATCACCAGGTAAATGGTAGAGGTATGCTTTTGTGAAAGCTGTGCCATCATGCCAAAATAATTTGGTGTAATGAAAGCAGATGAGATTGTATAATAAAACCAAACAGCACTACTGCCTCAAAGCAGCCCTGTCTGTGTGATTCAAAGCTCTGTCCATCCTTGGAGATGGGATTCTTATCCTGTTTTTCTCATTAGGGATATTTTTTTTCATCTAATTTCATCCGATTAGCAATTTTTCATGGTCATGGGTTCTTAGTCTGTTCCTGTAAAGTCAATGGTTCCTAAGAATTAAATAACTTTAGGACATTACCTACCCATCCAATTCAAGAAAATACGATTTATCCCTGAATTAGAAATGTTATAAAATCTGCAGCTGTTAATCTTTGAGTCCTAGGTCTGAGTGAAGGATTTGATAATACTAATGCTACCGTCTATTCACCAAATCCTTTGAAAGTAATAGCAGAAACTAAATTTGATCTGTTAATAATGTATGTTGGGAATGCATTTCATCCTCCAATCTCTGAAGCAAAGGGCAATGCATCAACAGAAAAGAAACTTTAGCATATTTTTCGGTCATTTAATTTTGGGTTTTCTTTCCAGGTTCTGTTAGTTTCCTTGGCAGCATCCATATTTCCCAAAAGATTTTCACTGGTCTGATTAAATTAATCCAGCTATTCCCCAAGACTTTCAGACAAATAGGTAAGTACTACATGTTTTTAAAATGAAGAAACAAAGTGTTTGGCATTCTTGTTGGTGTCCTTTTGGTGAGATTTTTCCTTTTTTATTTCATGTTTACAAAGCGTAGAATATTCTAGCAATCCATCTGGACCATTTATTTCTAAAAAAATCCCTATTTGTTAAAGGGTTTGGTCCTTAAGGTCAGCATTCCCCGAGGACCCTGATCCTGGCAAAATTTTGGACAAGGTTCAGTTTAGTTGAAGTTCTTTAAGTTTGGAATAGAAATTTAGACTCCTATTTGCAAAAACGGTGCATCAGAGCAGCTCTCTGGGTACACTGTCTTGCCACTGAAGGAAGCTGAAGCATGACCTGGAAGTCTGACATACTCGTCCCCTATAGGATGTGTAGGGCAGAGGAGTGGATGTAACGCTTTCGCATCCTCTAGTGGAGCTCAGGTGCCTCTGTCAACTTAGGAGTCACAGCGCAATACCCCAGACCTGTCACCTGACTGAGCACCTCTTACAAACCAGACAGAAAATGAACTAAATGCCTGGTGTCGATCTTTCTCAGGGTGTTCTTGGTCTCATAGTATAGAGTAACATTGATGCACGTATTTTGGTTCCAGCAACAAAAGGGAAGAGCTGTCACTGCGTGTTGTGTGACAGTTTTCCAGGGAGCTCCAGATTGTATTCATGTGCCCAAAGATGATGCACAATGACCTGCTTTTCTGTCCCAAAAAGCTAAACAGCAAAAAAACCCACAAAAAACCAACCACAACAAAAGAACACTTTCCACACATCAACAAAATAAAAATCATTATCTTATGACTTTTGTATTGCAACAGTATGGTCATGCTTCATTCAGCTTGCATAACCCAAATGTCATTTCTCCTACTCTTAAGCACCTAAGGAGTTTGAATGTTGCTATGTTATGTCTTGTGGCTTTATGAATGGACATAATTCTAGGTGTTTGCTAGCATTTCTTGGCTCTGTAGGGCTGGATTAAGGGAATTCATTGATGATGTAAATCACTTTTACCATTACAATTATGTTCATTCATCATTTACTCATGTTTTTAAAAAATATTTTCGCACAGTCTTTTACTCAAATAGCGCTTTTAGAAAAAGACAACAAATTTGTGTATTCATTTAGAATAACATGATCTGGATAGTTTAGAGCTTAGATTGATTAATTCTAGATATGCTCAGAACAGGTAGAATCAAAGAATTTCATCCTGACAGGATGAGAGAATGATGATTTTACTCTGAGCGACTTTCCCGAAGGATACAGTCCTTATCCTTAAAAAGTTTTGTTTCAAGTTAAACTCTTACTGTGGGGTACAAGCCAGAATATTTCATTCACATTTTTTTCCCCAAACTTTCGTTCCCCCCCCCCCCCCCCCCCCCCGAGCTTTACCAACTCCCTTGGTTGGTAGCCATTTTCCAGTGAAACTCACTGAAAAACTGTGTTCTGCAAATTGAATGTCTAAGTCAAGTCTTCAGGGTTACAGTGGTATCTCCCCTTTTCTTGTGCTTCCCGCTTGAAGAGTCAAACGGTTTTAGGACCAAAAAAAAGTATGGTTGAGTCAGCTGTTATCCGTTCTCTTAGGTCTTGTAGACTTACAGGATGAGAATGCAGTAATCAGGTGATGAGTATAATTGCAAAAAACCCCCACCTGTTGAACAAGTTTGTTTCTGTTTTCCCCAAGTTTTAAGTTAGTGGCCAGACTATTGATAAAACTGAACAGGATGAAAAAACTCATGCAGCACTTCTTGGGTAAGTCACATGCTGTGAAGCCAAAACCTGAGGACCATCAGTGCTAGGGCAAAGGTCCTCTATTATTGCAGTCCAGCCACAAGTTATTGGCGTGGAATTAAATTAAAAGGGAAAAAAAAAAAAAGGTAATTATTTGTAGGTGACCATGTCTGTGTGTAGTTTACCAACAGAAGGCAAAAATTGCTAGCAGAAGTTTTAGAAACTTTAACCAGCTGTGATTTCTTCTGAGTTACTGGGTAGCATTGCACAGGATGGCACTGCAACTATATATAACTGTGTGAAAGCAAAGCGTTAATCTTTTATGAATACGTTTTACACTTTCTAAACCTTTTGCTCAGGGGACTTTGTGAAGATGCAGGAAGCGTTTGCCTTCTGATGCACATGCTATTGCATGTAAATTACAGGGGTACTGTTCTCTTGAGAAGTGTAGAGCATGTGTTTTCTTAATACCTGCAAGGATGAGGCTGAAAGGTGTTGTCAATGTTTGCATGGGGGAATCAAGTAAAAATGTGCGAGATGCACAAAGGCAGAACTTGACTAGATGAGTTTCACACGTGTGGATATTGCCTATAACTATTTCACTTTGGTCAGTTCTGAGCATTTCATTACCAAGGAGAACTGAGAAATCTCCACATCCCTCTTTTCCCAGATTAGCTCGTTCCCTCTTTGAATCAAGTCACTTTGAATTAAAATCCACAATCAAACTGGCATTTGCCTTAAACATACCGCTAACACTGCTGCATATTTCGCACCTGTCTTATTTGCTTATTATATTCTTGGAGTAACACTGCATCCTATTTTGAGTTTAGCACAGGGGGGCCTTATGCAGTTATTTGTAGATTTCAGCTTGCAGGAACCTAATCATGGAGCGGGACTTCCTCTGTGCTATGCATCCTATAAGCAGAGCATGAAATTCCCCTAAAAGTCCCATCCCAGAAAGCACAGTCCAACTGTAACCTGAGAGACTGTGTCACTGTGTCGGCAGGGGTGCGGGGGTGGGATGGGACAGGGCAGAGCCATGCCAAAGAAACAGCAGGATGCTGTGACTGGGGTAAACTGTTAGGTAGCGATGTAGTCTCTCTTGGTAAAAAGTTGAACTATTTTATGTTGTATTTTAAGTAGGGCAAAATGAAACTTTAGGGATAAATCTTGCTTTGGCGTGGGTGAATGAAAGGGCCTTTTTACAGAGATGGCAGAATCCTTTTGGTGTTTTTTCCAGCTCTCTTTTTAGTCATTGCAATCGTTTGAGAAAACAAAATAAGGCTTAATTGCAGAATCTTCGCAGCTACAAAGATGACAGTTTATCAGAACTTGATACTACTGTGCTGCTACAATGAGTAATTAGTCCCTAATTAGTTGGATTTGCTGACAAATACATGATGGGAACTCACCATGTGTTATTGGCATCTGAAACAATTTTATCCTGTTAGCTAGAAGAAAGTACCACTGTCAAGTACGTAAGTCTAATTTTCCCACATTAGCACTACATGATAGAAACTGAGTTATTTCCATTCCAAGGTGCAAATTTGCTAGTGTGTGAAGAATGCTGTTTATCACATTTATGTAGACATTTAGAGTGTAGTTAGAAAAAGATGGTGATATTTCTAGACTCCCCTTTCTACTGTTCTTCTTGCCAGTAATTAATAGCATAGCCCTATGACTATTTGTACACGTATCACGTTATCGAGAGTGTGATTCTTTAAAAATGCCCAATTCACCTCTGCTGTCATTACAATTAGTGGGAATCTTATTATTGGGAATGATAATATTCAGCCCTGAACACTTTTTATTCTTTATTCTGTTGGTTTTCTAGCACATGAACAATACTTCTAGCCAATGTCTTTATATTACTTCCCTTCTTCCCCATGTTCTCATTTCTGTCCTGAAATCTAGATTTAGACACCCCCCCAAATGGCCACTTATGATATTTTTAATGAGATCTTCATCTTGTTCTCTCACCTGTGTGACCGTTGTCATGGTGCAATGGGATGTCACCAATTCTTCTGTGTACGGCTCTTCTGCAAGGAGAGATATAAGCCTTCTATTTTGGGTGCATATTTTTCTTGAGAGTCTTGGTAGGACAAGACTAAGATGGAGGAAAAAAGCAGCAGTGAAGCCTAACGCATAGGCTTAGTGAAGCTTTAACGTTCTTATTTCTGAGGAGAGATTTGAGCAGAGAAGGTGATTGTGATTTTCTAGCAATAGAGATGCAAAAGAAAGGCTTACTGACTTGGAGAGTCCTGGATTCAAATCATATTGATGCAGTATGGAGCTCATTAGAAGATCTGAGTACAAGACATATTGTAAACATATTTAATTGCAGGATGGTGTAATCACTGTGGAGAATCTTTTTCTACACAGCTTTTTCTTCTGTAGGAATTACTTACACAGAGACTCATTTAGTGCAAGCAGTACAATTGCTTGCCAGAGAAGTTCCTTTAATATAGAAGATCCCCGCACACACTTCATGAAAGCAGCTTAACCTCTTACTGCTACCGGTGTGTGACATTAATAACAAACTTGGTTAGTTCATTCCCGAGCTTTTGCAAATCGCTTCAAAAAAAGGCGTGTCAAAATTTTGCGGATGTAAGTCTTGGCACAGCCTGCTGAAGTGCAGTGTGCTCTGAAAAGACATGTCGTTTAAGAAGGTATGTTTTCAAAAAGACGGGTAGGAATCAAACAAAGCTGATAGAATCGGCATAGAGTGTAAGTAGAAATGGGGAGACCATTCTCAGCAGCAGCCCTATGCGCCTTTTTGTAGCTCACGTGTCTGGCTGGGCATCCTCTGGCATCCAAACCTTTCGTCAGAAAATACTACTTCTTGTGAAGCAGGAGAATTCTTCCCTCTCGTAAAATAGCTTGGAAGAGAGAATTTTGAACACTTACGGTTCTTCTGACTTACAACATAGCATGTGCCTGATGAGCTAATTAAGCTTGAGTAGGTAACTATCCACCCCATGACATTGGCATTTTTTTTTCAGAAGTGACACAGGACCTGTGGAAGAATTCTTGCCTTCTGGAGTGGCAACTCAAATATCTTCGGTGATTCTAAAGTGCATTAGATGCAGTTAAGCAGCTGAATTGCTTACCTGTGACTAAACAGTAGTAAGGGCTCAATTTGGTTACCTGAATGCAGATGACTAGTGCTATTTCAGATGCCTTAGGTTACTTGAGGCATCCACAGAGAATGACGGATGCAACAGCATCGTGTTTCACATCTGATAGCTCTCTGCAGATGGCGCGTGTTCTTCTGGAGCTCAATGTAGAGGCCAGGTGAGATACTGCACACTAAATGGCAATATATTAGCATGTAAGGTACTAAATCAAGGCAAAGGTGTGCAATTTAGCTGGGAGAAAGGATACCTAAAAAAAAAAAGTTTACATAAAAATCACTTAAACAAATTTATCATTTCATATGAGGTGTAAAGCACATGTGGATGGATGGGTGGGTGGCTTCTTTTTATACCCATGGTGTGGGTTTCTGGTTACAGAATTATCATACAGATTTTTTTTTTTTTCTACTCTCAGCATTAGTTCAGACTTTTTTATGGAGACCTCTAGGATGTAGAAAAAATATATATGGTTTGCTTGTATTACCTTAGTTTGTCCTGCTTCAGTACTTACTGCATAGGCTAGAATAGTGTCCATACCACATCAGAGAGATGAGCTTAAAAAGTTCCTTCTGTGATAATTTACTGCCACAAAGATGGACAACTGTCTCTGAACAGGTGTGATTGTAGGGTTTACAGGTAGTGGAAAGAACTAAAGGGATGTCTACCTTAAATGAGAGGGGTGGAGGGCAAGGCAAGAGAGCAATGATTTAAGAACCAGCTGCAGTAAATAAGCCTCTTCATGGAGAAGTGATGCCTGTTGGATCAGTTCCTCAATCTGTCTTAAAAGTATCACAGCCTCTTTTTCTTGAGTGAGGGAGGAACATAGGAATTTGGATTCAGGCTGTGATGTGCAAGAGCAGACGCACATGGGATACCTTCTATTTATAAGCACCCCCCAGAACTAGAAAATTGGAATTACAGAACTCACCTTTCTTTAAATGCATCCTGTTCAGTGAATGTTCAAGCCTTACACTAAACTCCAGGATGGAGGCTGATGAGAGACATCCTGATGTTTCCTTCAGGATGACCATCTAGAGATGGTCTCTAGAAGCAAACTAATGACGAGGAAGAGGAATTGGGGATCAGCAGCATAAACCCCTGAATTCATCTGGGTGAAATTAGGACGTCCGAAGATTCAATTTACAACAAAAGAGAAAGACCTGCAGTAATGAAGATGGCTTCATGTTGCCACTGTGATACATTCAGTACTTGGACTAGAACCAAAATCTTAAGTAAGGTTCTAAACAACAGATTGCACTGTAAGAGCTCCTTAAGAAGAGATGGGGGATGGTTGTACATACCCAAACATCCTTTTGCTCCTGCTAAATACGGCTGTGATGCCATTATCAGATTAGGACAGGGTGAAGTCACATAGGCAGACTTAAAATACATCTTGATACACAAGATATTCACGGTCTTTGTTGCTCTTTCCAAGTTTTGGAAGAATTGTCCTACCTGAGCAGGCAGGCACTAACTGCAGCTGCTCCCAGAAAGGGAGGGAGGAAAAAAAAAAAAAAAAAGAAAATTAAAACCTGCTTTACTTGCAAACTGGAATGAGAAACTCGACAGTAAAAATTTCTGTATGTGCTGTTAATGTGCTCATTTATCCACAATGGTGATAATTACATCACCAAAGTATTTATCTCTAATTTTTCTTTTATTGTGTTTGACTTTCATACTTTTGTTAGACAGCTGTTCTCACTTTCTACCATTAGATATCGCTGGATTGAACGTATTGATTGTTCCTTCTAAGCAGCTGTTTCAAATGCCTCAGAATTCCTTATCTATTTTTTTCAGATAAATACTGATTCTAATCAATTTGCTTAAATTCATTCTATATTATTTCAGACTTTGTCTTCATGAATCCAATACTTTTGTTGAAAAAAAAAAAGTTTCAAATATGTTATTTAGAAATTTCACCAAACTATTTCTAAAAACAATTAACATGCTAGGAAATTCTATACAATATTTCCAAACCACAGTACAAATGGTACAAATGACATTACAGAAACTCTTTAATTGGTTAATACAGAATACTGAAGCTATTGTCTGCTACTCTGCAGTTAGACTGTTTTGTGATGTGCATTTACAAAGCAGCGAGAGCTAGCGTCACTGTGTTGGTATGTTGATTGACTGTGGCATAGCTTTTTTTTTTCCTAATTAATTAAAATTGTTGAGGGACAATATATTGCTTCAGCCAAGAATTTTCCCAAAGAAAGGACTTAATTTCTGTGAAAATATACTTGCAGATTAGAGAAAACAATTCTCTTAAAAATGGGCGTAGGACTAAGTAAATGTGTGTATAACCAAACTTTTTTGCCTACCAATTTGAAAAAAAATCTGTTTGTTGTGTGACACGACACCATATTATATTGGATATAGTCTAAATGGCAGAGAAGGAAGTTGTATCGTCTAGCGGGCTGTAAATATAGTGATAACTGTTTCTGGCTTTGTCCCATTTTCTTAGGCAATAAAGTCAATCTATAATAATGAAATATAAAATTTTTAACATCATCAGGCGATATGAAGATCTCTGAAAACAGTCAACTACAGAATTGATTATTTTAAAAACTTTTCTCACAATTTAAAGGTGCCAGATATATATGAAACAAACTAACGTTTAACTGTTGACCCACTGAAATCAGCCAGCCTTCTTTTTGCTGCAAGGTAGCGTTGCCAGCAGGTCGAGGCAGGTGACCAGCACTGCTGAGGCCACGCCTGGAGTACTGTGTCCGGTTTGGGGCCCCCCAGTTCGAGAGAGACATGGGCATACTGGAGAAAGTCCAGTGAAGGGTCACAAAGATGATGAAGGGACTGGAGCATCCCTTACATGAGAAAAGGCCGAGAGCGCTGGGACTGTTCAGCCTGGAGAAGAGTGGGCTCAGGGGGGATCTCATCAGTGTGTATACATACCTGAATGGAAGATGTTAACGAGGACAGAGCCAGGCTCTTTTCAGTGGTGCCCAGTGACAGGACAAGAGGCAAATGGGCACTGACTGAAACACAGGAGGTTCAGTCTGAACAGTAGGAAACACTTTTTTTTTTTACTGTGAGGGTGACCAGGCCCTGGCACAGGTTGCCCAGGGAGGTTGTGGAGTCTCCATCCTTGGAGATATTCAAAAGCTGTCTGAACATGGTCCTGGGCAACCAGCTCTACGTAGCCCTGCTTGATCAAGGGGGTTGGACCAGATGACATCCAGGGTCCCTTCCAACCTCAGCCATTCTGTGATTCTGTATGGGTGCAGCACCACCAGGGTCATGTTTTTTTTTGGGAAGGGAAGCTGACAGGCAACAACAAAGCTGTATTCTTTCATCAGGTAAAACACAATGGAAATGATAGCAAAATGATCGCTCAAGGAGGTAATGCTCATCAGCTAAATGCCAAGTTCAAATATGAATACTCTGTTTAAGGTCTAGTCTATCTGAATGAAGATGTGTGATGTTTTTGCAGTACATTGCCTCCAAGTACTCGCTCAGCATTCTGAATCCCCTTCAGGTTGGGAAGAGGACTGACCTCAGGCCGTATAAACCTAGGAAGCAGTCTCATCAGTCTGTTGTGCAGAAAATAGACGCTGCTACCTTCTTCCTTCAGAGTTATGTCTTGTTGACAGAAGTGCCTCCATGGTACAACCCCTGAGCTGGGCAGCTCTTAGATACTTCCCATCATCTGGCAGAACTCTTCCTTGCTCATCAAGCCGTCTGTTGTAAATCCCGTTTTTGGAGCCTCACTCTCCCTTATTTATGGAATGTAGTCGCCCACTTTAGCACTGAACCCTAGAACAAGACACCCAATTTTATATGCCTTAGTCCTTCAAAATTCAGGAAAAAACACTAAAGAAACTGTAAATATGTAATATATATGTATAGGGTATATATATGTATGTACATACATGTAAAGGGTAAACTTTACTTGTGATCTATATAAACTGCATCATTGCTATACTGCAAATATTTTATACTATTTAGCATGCCTTTATAACCAGATTTACTGCTTATATAATTAATATCAATTTGTGAAAATTTTCCTTTAGATTATCGCCTTCAAAATATTTTATGTGCAAGAGGAGGATTTTGTTACTATATATCTCATGTTTTACACTGAAAAATCGAATGCGAAACATTCTTATGGACATATTTTATTAAACATGAAATATAACACATCCATCAATATTTTCAGCAATTCTTTGATCAAATTTTGTACTTTGCCCTATAAATTATAAAAGTTGACTATTTAAACTACATTAATACATAGGCTACAGAACACTTTTCAAAAAGAAAGCTATAGCCCTAAATTTGCGCAAATTACAGCATCTTCTGTCTTTTATTTTGATGTGTCAAAATTCCATTAGCAATATGACTTCTGAAAGAAGAAAGATGAAACAAGAAAAGACAAAACTTCATAAAGGAGTAAGGCCACTGTGGCTAACTCTGTGTTACCAGAGTCGATACAGTAGTCACTTTCAATTTCCTAGTTGTCTTGAGGTTTGAAGTTGGTTCCACTAAGGCAAACGCATTTTTGGATGTCCAGAATGACCGGATGTCTTAGTTGCAAGACCAGTTCTTTTGAATGGACTTTTCAGATCACCTTACTTCAAAGCCAGGTGACTCATAGCATCGGACACCTCTGTGGTGCCTTGTGCTGACGTACTAGCTGGTATGATGTTCAGGTAAATATCGTACTGTTGGTCCATGCCAAGGTAACTGTCACTCATCAGATACAATGTGTAGATACACCTAAAATGTAAAGAGCAGAACCATTAGTTTGGAAAGTAAGTCTTGACTACCTGGAAAAGATAAATCATTAAGAGAACTTAATTTGTAAGTTTGTCATACTTTCCAGGAGTTTCTGGAGTATAAAAAGCGACAGAAACAGTATTTCGATTTCTGATATATCCAGTTCTCTTCAGGGCGATGAGTTCTTTTTTATCAACTTCTCCCAGTATCAAAAACCATCCTTCATCTTTAGCTTTAGGGAATCGAGGAGCCACTGCTTTACTGTCTTGCTTTCCCTGTTGGGGAAAGGAAACAGAGCTTAGTAAAACTAGAAATCAGCTTTCCCAAATGCCTTTCTTCCTTGAATGAAAACCACCTCAAAAACACATCGTCGTGAATTGTTACAAAGACTGTAATTGAGCCAGACTGAAATGTTTTTGTTATTTCTTTCCATATGAGGGCTTTTTAAAAAGAAATAAAAATCACAGTCCACAGAGAAAAACTCAGAATATGAGATGCTATTCCACTTATTTTGTAAGCTATTAGAACTTGAATGGAAATTCTGTTCCTGTTTTGTAATTTCATCTAATATATTCCAAATGCTATTCTCTGCAGAAGGGTTAATTGTAAACCTAGTGTCTTTAAATAAAGCTAAATAATATTGTTCAAGATTAATATAAAGACAAAAACAGCACTTGAAGTCTTTATTTGAGGTGGATATAGCAAAAGGAAAGATTATTTCAGTGATTCTTTAAGACAGTGACTTTACTACTGAAAGCTGAAGGTATAATGAGGCACACACAATCAGCATTCATTTCGTGTTCTGTAGATGGAAAGGTTTTACTGAAGATTTATACAGAAGAAAAAGCACCACCACAGCAATGAAGCTTCAGAAACAGTTTGATCCAGCTGTTTCTTACAAAAGAGGGATCAAATTCTAGGAGAGGTTTATAAAACAGTGATCGCTGCATGAAATGCTCCTGCTCCCTTCTCCGTGGCTTCTGGTTAGGAAAAGTCTCTGTCAGTAACTGGCAGAGCAAATAGAATGACTTACGGAGGAGCTTTGACCCTTTTTCCTTCCTGCAAATGAGACGGTCTCCCCTTGAAGCTATGGTGAACCTGCTGTAGTCAGGACAAGTAGTATTTTGGGAAAGAAGAATACTTTTCAAATATAATTCTTTAACTAATGTAAGTTAACTTCAGGATTTACAACAGAACATATTTATCTCCGTTATTATTTTTATCAAAAGGACATTGTCTTAAGAGTCTCAGAACTAACATCCCAAACTGTTCTCGGCTTATATCTTGAACTCTTCTTCGTATCTCAACAAAAATGCTGGTAATTATCATCCTTAGTTGTTTGAAATGTTAAGAGAAAGTCATCAGCAAAATTATAAACATGGTGGTCCATATGCTGCTTATGGAATGCAAATGAAAAAAAAATGCATTTGTAAGTAAGCGATAGCTACAGTTTCAGCAGTGCCTCATTTGAAGGCAGGATGTTGTAGCTCTTCCAAGATCTGCTACGGGCAGAGCAGCCGGAAACCTGTGCAGCTGCTGGTGTTACTGGCTGGGCACAGGAGGACTTGCTGAGGGCCCAGTGAGGTGCCCAGCCCACGAGGAAATGGGATGTGCTTTAACTGGGCAGAGGGGTGAGACTGAAATTCAGGTGTGGGAAAGAATTGTAGGTAGAAGTTGTTGTAGGAGCTGTTCAAAAAAGCTTCACGTGCAAAATAGGAAAACATCCTCAGTAAAGGCCTGAAGATGTGTTATGGCTAGAAACATATTAATAGGTATGGTTCTGGTATGCAGTTTGGAGGTAGATGGGAATGCAATAGGGGAGCTTATAAACTGGTTTGGGGAAACAGGATATGCAAGAGTATGAGCAGCAGGAGTTTGGGGCTGGTGAGTACTTAAATACCGCCTGTAAAGTTATCATCTCTACTGTCACTGCTTATAGTACCCAAACAAATGAACTTTATGAGTTTCTGGTTTGTAAAAAATAATGAGAGATTTTTTTCATTGACTCAAATTGGTCTAGGATTTTACCTTAACAGTCTATTTCCTATCCTATTGCAACCTGAAAAACCATTTGCTTCATTACTAACAAAGAAAAGGCTTTGGAAGTGTTCACAATTTACATACTACTTAAACCATAAAACCCCCTGTTATGCTGTATAAAGCATTATTGATAATGTAAATGGATTATTGGAAACTTGTGCACTTGGGAAAGAAATGATAAATTAATCTACCTGATACCCCATCTGGGTTCTCTGCAGATATATTTGGAGCACATACTCTTGATCAGCGTGTAATTTGATCCATCTTTTGTCATCTCGCGTGTCTGTTGTCAAAGCAGGAACAGGCACTTCGTTCTGCGGCTGAACTGGGTCATCCCAACAGCCCTTAATGCTCAGGCTGACGTTTAGAATTGGCAAACGGCACAAGAAGTTCCAAGCCTGTAGAAAAAACAGATCCCTGTGGATTACAAGTCAACCTATACAATCATTGTCACTGTAACAATAACAATTCAATGAGCAGTCTACATATTTGTTCTATATTTTATTACATATTAGAATATCCTATACGATCATACGACTCTCAATCATAAGCAAAAGATACTTTTCATTAACCTCTTACTCTACTTTCTTCTAAGCAAATAAAACAAACGTGAAACTCCTCAAGCACATTACACGTGCCTCACTAAGATTACTGATGTCTGAACACAGGAAAAATTCCTTACCACTCCTGATTAAAGTATTTTTTCCCTATAAGCCACTTAAAAACTAGTATAATTAAGTTTTAAATTAAACTTCCTTAGCATAATCCATAAAGAACAAGTCACTGCAGTGCTAATTAGCAATGGGCAAACCTCAGAGAGTTCAGAGGATCAGTTCAGATAATTAACCAAAAGTTCAACTGCATATCCAAAGTTATCCCTAGTTTTTTTTAAGGCTTTCTTGCATCGATCTTAACAAACCCTCCTTCTTACAGTCCTCCTGAGGAATCTTAAATCTCTGTGGTTTCTCATGAACTGCAACAGGCCCTCAACTTTCTCTCATCCTTGTACAGAGAACTGTTGTTAGAGGCGTACAGTTTGTGTTGCTGAACATGACACTCTCTTCAACCTCCAGGAGGCATCCTGAAAATGCAGCCCTATGGATCTCTCATTTTGGGCTCCATCAGACACGTAAAAGCAGCTCTGAGAAGCTGGGGCAAAAATGGAGGGGAGTAATGCAGGTTTTCATTTAGTAAAAAGAAAATCAGCATGTTTGCTCAATGAAACTTGTTGGGAAGAAGAAATGGAAAAATGGGCTGTGGAATGGAGGCAGTGATTTGTGGCCTCGCTATGGCTGAAAAAGATAGATGAGGCTGGCACTGGAAGAAAAACAAACAAGAACCCGAGACCCACCCTCTGCCCTGCCCTCCTTCCCTTCCACCCCCAAAACAAAATAGGAATCCGCACTTCACCTATGTTTTCAAACAACATGTGAAAAGCTAGAGGGTGGGAAGGCAAAGGAAAAAAGAATATTGATCTTGGTAAAGAGCCAGCAGATGTCAAAATGGGAACTTGTGGGAATGAAGAGGGTAGCCATAGTCACATGGGAAATACTGGCATGGAACAGAAATGTTTTATCCAGAAAAAGACTAGAGTGTATTTTATTTTATATGTATTGGTTTGGCCATCTTGTGTTTCAACAAAATCTATTTTCATTTCGATTGTGGTTGATGTGTCTCTGTGCTGTGCTCTTTTTCTGTGCTGGAAAGCATAGCGCCCGAATAAAAGCTCGGTTTGCTTTTTTGGAGACATCGTCGCCATGATTCATACTGACAGTAACGGTACGTGTTAATACATAAGTAGGGATACAGCAGCCAGGGTAAGCGGCCCTAAGGTCGCACTGCCGTAGGAAAAGGTGGTGCTGTCCCCCTTTCCAACATTGGCCTGGCCAGCTAGCTGTTTCCCTCTCCAGCCCCGAAAGGTTGGCACTACCATGCTGTGATTGTGCAGCTAGATGGATCAGGTTGCTAATCATTTTGGTGATAGCATGAACTTAGATCAGCTTAAAGCTGATTGTGGAAGCATATCCTCTAATCCTGTGAGTACTCTGAATAAGCATGAACCTCCAGTGCCACTGAAAGAAGTGGTCCAGCCTCCTCCCCTGCTGGCACAAGCATTCACGACGCCACTTGGCTACAGGCCATTTTGACTGTCAGCGCGAGGGTTGATATGATCCCTCCTCCCCTCATCCCCAGATGCTTTTTCCCACCTCCTCACCCGAACCATCCACAGCGTTTGTGCAGCTGTGCCGTGAGCTAGGTCAGGAGAGGTGAAAATGGCACGGGGAGGGCAGGACTGCCCATTTCGGCTGCAGTGTGGACTTATGTTGGATTAAAATGGCTGCATTACCAGAGCCTGGCTGAACTAAATGAGAAAACTGATTTAGGCTAAAACTAATCTCTGTCTCTCTCTTCCCTTCTCTGTGTGCTGCATGAACAGCTGTGTCTGTTCAAAGGAGAAGGTGGGGAGGGCCAGCTGTGAGCGCTCAGGAACTCCAGTGTAAAAGCAGGGGACAGCAATGAATTGCACTGATGTTCTTAATACTGCCTTAGCTAAGAAAGGGCAGGAAAATTATAACAGAAAATAAACAGCTAGAGCGTTAAGGGAAAAGATATCCCTCTTTGTCCCAACTCTGAAAGGCAAAAGGGGGGGAAAAAAGGCAGCACCTTGAAGAAGGAGAAAAACCACCACAGTCAGTCTTAATTAATTAGTTGTTGCCAGGATTTTGCTGCATTTAACACACAAGACACTACTAAAATCACCTCCAGCAGATCACACTGCATCAGATAACTTGAGTAGTAACACCTTAGCTGGCAAATGATCTGTTTAATGTAAAGGTTTTTAAGACAAAGCTTACTGTAGGAACTGTACAGACCTACGGTGGGAGACTCTCCGTGCACCAAAGCAGTGTACTTCTGCTGTGTTCAGTACAGGCACCCTAACATACACCAAGCTGGTGACAGTGCCTTTGGTTATACTTTAGATACCAATAATTTACCTGGAAAACTTTTATGTGTACTACCTCAGAGGACAAGACTTGTTATAATTATGTTTAGTGACGTTACCCGTGGCTCTGTTGAAGACTATGATTTGGTCTGGTTTACACAGTACAACCCCAACATATTCTGTTTGTCAAAGGCTGTCGTGTCCTCATGTAGCTTTTATAGTCCAAACAAGTAACTCTGAGTAAGTTTCTAATTAGATAAGAAAGTAGTTGAATATGTCATTCTCCAGGCCTTGTGTATTTGAAAGTTAAAGGCAAAGTTAGTACTGCTTGATCCGTATGGACAGCAGGCTGCCTTTTTATCATCCGTGCAACGTGGAGAAGATGAAGAAATGCTTTTCTTACTGAGGAAAAGAGTCAAGTAGTAGCAGCTGAAAATGAAAAAGAAGTTAGAGGAACACAGATACTTCCAGAGTAGAAACAGCTAATACTACAGCAGGGATAATATTTTTTTTCAATCTTGAAGATTCTTTTTTATCTTTCAATAATATAAATATCAGCTTAATATTTTAAAAGATGCCTAATGCCTAAGTCATAGAAACTGAAAAACATTTGTTAAAGAAATGTGATTCAGAATGAATCACTGAAACAAATATGGAGCTTAGGCCAAAGATCAGAGTTACAGTTTCAATAGTTGTTGAATTTAGGTTGTCAGCTTTTAAAGCCTCGCTGACTTTCAGTGAGGTTTAGGATTATAACTAACTTTTGGAAAATTAAACTCAGGCTCCCACGTCACTTAGGTATTTCTTGACAATTTGAATATTTTTTTTTACTGTACAGGATGACATAAGCACATATCATCTCCTTTTAAGTATATCAACATGTATAGTATATATATACACTACACATATATTTACCTACAAAACCCATAGATTCAAATCATAATCACTGAGAAATTCTTCATGAACCTTTGATAACATCATTAGCATTTTTGCCAATAATCTGTCTCCCCAGGACTTAGCCTAATATTCCAAAACCATGAGCAGCTTCAAGAGCTGCTATTTAAAAATTAATTACCAATCTGCTTAAAAGACATTTTCTTCTTCGCAAATGTGAAATTTCTTCCTTTTCCTGTCTGCCTCAAAGCTCAAGCTGGTTTTACCAGTTTCATACTAGTAAGAGGTTTAAGACATAGGTTCAATATACTGTGAGCGAGAAGAAAAAGGTTTGTTTGGAAAAGGATGTTTTTGGCAATTTAGTGGGGTACTTACCACTTTATTTAACTTTGTTCAGGTCTGGTGCCAGAATGCTCAGCTTAAACTCTGTAATCTTATATTCTTTCATTATAGAAAATATATCCTAAAGTTGCATAATTTATTGAAGAATTTTTCTCTTGGTTGGCCCCTGTCTAAGTGTGCATTGAAGGACTTGACATACAAAGGCACTCAACAGGCAGTCTCAATATGAATTTTAATTCTCTACAAGGTATTACAATAGGTTTTTTCCCCTGAAAAAAATGCCATAAAGCATATAAAATGTTGATATAAATGTTTCACATTTGCAATGACCTGTATAATACAGTCATGGCTTTGCTATACCCAATACGGCCATTTCCAGCTCACAGAAATGAAACTTTCTCCTTATATGATGCTACGGCATTATGTTTTTCTCTCTTTATATGCATCTGTATTTACAAACATAGACATATAGAGGCATAGAGTCATTCACAGTGTGAACATACACACCACATACACACAAGCTATTTTTGAAGAAACTGCTAAGACATTTCAATACCAGCCAAACATATTTATCTGAGGATTAATCTTCATCTATTGAATCAGACGAGAACACTGCCATGCATACAATTATTTAATTAGCAGCCAAATCCTCTGCCAGTCAGCAGCCGTTCCAGGCATACTGATGGGGCAGTAGATGCAAATCTCACAGTAGTACTGCTTTTTCTCATTACTACTGCAATTAGCACTTAAATTGATGCTTTAAACATACTAATTTCTGGAATAATTCAGGATTTGTATGTTACCTGGGATCGCCTCACTGCAGAGACGACACCAGATTGCTACGCAAATTGAAGCACTTTTGAGCCAAATAACCATCATCATATCAGACAGAGCCAATTTGCATTTGCTTTTAAAGATAACAGAATGGCAATTTATGCAAATAAATTAAGTAAGTTTACTTCTGAGTTCTCCCTGAACTAATTATAACAATGTTCTAATTTTTTATCACATCTGAAAGTTGGACTGAAATCAATGTGTATTATGTTAGAAATCTGTTGTTAAAGGAAGCCTTGTTTTGATGTCAATACATTTTCTTAATTCAAAATTTTGATGTTAATTTAGTTACAAATGCAGATGTCTGTTATAGACATTTAAGTACTTCTCTTCTTGTTTGCGTACCAGTAAAAGGTTTAACTGAAGCTGAACAGTCAAACACAGGACATATTGCTGTCCTTTTCAATATTCAAATAAAAAACATTTGAAGTATGGCTTTTGAAGTTTTCATCTTTCGTACATTTATTTGAAATCAATAGGCTTAGCCCGTGATGAACACTACGGAATAAAGCTGCCCTTTGCTAAAAATGGCTTGAAATACAAACTGAAAATAAGACTTCAGCAGCCTCAACATTTTGAGATAGTATTTTTTCTTCCCCCTGTGAGGTGTGGAAATTTCATCTGCTTTTTCTGTTTCAAACAGAAAATGAGTGCTGGATCTTTTGCTAAGGGTATTGTCAGAAGAAAATGGTGTTTGACAGACCACTTCAGAACCCAGCTATGATGACATTTGCAATGCATGTATTCCTAGCGCATAGCTGGCTCTGAAAAGGTGGATAACACTGAGCAGATTGAATGACCTAGAGAAGCGTCTTTAGAGCAAAGAGATGTGGTAATATCAGCCATAAACCAGACTCTGTTACTGGTTCGCGGGGAATAAGTGAAAATAATATGAAGAAAACAGGCAGAGAAGATACGCTGTAAAGCTAGCAGTACCTTGAAATTAGAGCAATGAATGTGTTGCACTTTATGTGGATCATCACATGACATTTGCTGAACGGAAGTGAAGACAGTATTTCTTTTCCCAACTACTCTTCCTTTCCAATCACATTGATAATGACGTCGGATAGAAAGTATTACCTGTGAAATGTGTGCTGTCTGCAATTCACTCTCCACGATGGAAGCAAAAACGTTCTCTTTTCCTTCGCAGGCAGCCATTAGTTCAGGAAGACACTCGATGGGTCCTTGGTAACCCCCAGGCACCCTGATACAGACAGCAAAACATATGCCCAGGGAGGGAAAGCAAACATTTGTTTTCAGTTGCTTTGGTAGTAAAACTTGATACTGGTTGCTGTTATTAATTGCTGGTCATTTATTTTTTGGGTAGCATGAATTACTGCGTCATCTAGGCATCTATAGAGCTTAGCATTATCTATGATCTTAAGATGGATACTAATGTATTTTTATAATGGATTAAAATAAAGAGATAATTAATATACAGAGTTAGATTTGTTAGGACTTGGAACCCTTCCAGTGATCTCTTGTTAATTTGTCTGGAATTATGGTTCTCAAAATAATTTGTGGGGGTTAATTAATCGATGAATATTGAAAACAGAAACAGAAACTCCATTTGGGAAAGCATCACTGTGAAAGAATGAGTTCTGCTTCTGGTGCATTAATGAACATTCTCGGGCACAACAATGACATTCAAACACAATCAGCAGTCAGAGGTGGAATGAAGCTGCAAACCTGCGAATGCTTAGAAGAATTACATACCCAAAAAGGTAAAGATGGTGTAGCTCTATATTGGGCAAAGTAAGCAGGGAAGAGTCATGTATCCATCTACCCTGAACCACCATCTGCACCAGATTGGTTATATTCAGAGCAGTCACCAACCAGCCATGATGTGCTGCAACATCCAGCATTGCCTAATATATAAAAAAAAAAAAAAAAAAAAATTAAATATAAAAAGACAAGAATAATAGTGTACCTGGTTCATACAAGTAAAAGCATTTATTAATGTTTAACATACAGGAATTTCTAGGACTTCAACATAGGAATTTATTTCAACCTCTACTGACAGCAGTAGGCACCTTTTGAATTAACCTTGAAAAAAGATGGATTAAATCCTGTGTCATCATCATCTTCAACTCTTAGCCTTGACAAGGTAATTTACACCATGGTTTTGGGGGTGAGAGCAGAAGGTGGGATCCTTTCCTTACAAATAATCTCTCTTTTACATAATCCAACTCAGAATGAAAGGAATAAATCTCAAAGTTTACCGTAAAGAGAGAAGTTACAATTAACTGCAGTATTGGTTTGTATTTTGATGAGAGCTTTGCCAGAATTGCATATTTATTCAAAAATCCTTGACCTATTTAAGAACAACAACAACAACATATTTTACATCTGATCAAAAATTAATACTAAAGCCACTTACCAGTAGCAGTTGTTATTCCCATTTTAACCTAAGGACTTAAAAAATCTCTTGAATTGGACTAGAAAAAAACTCTAAAATTTATCTTAACGAGCATTTTTGAGGTTTTGTTCAACACTGACACCTCACTTGAAATCTTGAAGAAAGACTACAAAATAGCTAACAGTTTACCTAAAGTGAGTAAGAGCAGTCAGAAATAACATGGATTTCACCCTTTGCGTTGTAAACAGTTGATTGTCTTGAGAATGAGGGATGCTCGGCTGTCTCTCTTTTGGCATCTCTGTCCTGAATCTGAAAATCTTTCTCAAGGTACATAAAAACCCCATGCAAACAAAAAAACCCCCTTATCCAGCTACACATCATGTTTCAAAGTGTTACCGATCATCCTGCCTTCCGTGTCTGGTGAGTTGCTGTTCCATTTCTACTTACTATGTTTTAGACAATACAAGTAAAAGGTATACTGTAAGTATCACTAGCATAAAGATCTCAATCTGCAAAATTCATTATGGATTGTGCATTGCGAGTGGACCTACTGACATGAAAAAATTGTTACTCTTAAATTCTGTTTGGTTAGTCTGAAAGAGAATTTAAGAGTTCTTCCAAAGGAGAAAGGATCAAACAGGAGCTTTTGGTTTCAACATTTTTTTTTTTAATAGTGAACGCAGTTATTTGAATATATCCTTTTCACCCTCTCTAGAGTACATTAAAACAATTACTATGATTTATAGAAGCATTTCAGATGGTGAAGAAAATCATGCTATGTTAGTTGTCTGGCTTATTTTGTTGTTTAGTACCATTACAATCACAATAAAGTGTGGGTCTTCATGTTACAACACTCTAATTCAGTAGAAAGTCATATATTTAAAAGTGGTGTGCCATGTAGGAAATTTGGAGTTTGATTAAAATACTAGAAAATGTTTTTTAAGAAAGCAAGAAAAGAGTCTAGTATATTGAACAGTTTCAACACTTCTTTAAATACCAACTTCTTGACCATAGGAGAGCTGTAATTTAGGACTAGGCTTAAGATGTTTCCATGGGTTTTTCTTTTAAAGACAAATGATATTGTTTGATACGTCCTTAGACAGCAGATACCTCCATCATTTTAACTTATTTTCCAGCCACTAGTGTAATGAGGAGAAGCTGTCTATGTAAGTCTTTACATTTAATCAAATGTTTTACAGACAAACAAAAGGCAGCATTTACTTAAGGCAAACTAAACAGTGAAATCTTCTTTAAACAAAGGAGTTGTTTACATACGCAGAGCTATTTCAATTAAATTACACTGATTCTGGAGAAATACTGAGTTTAAAGACACAAGTTAGTTTCAGTCCTGGGCAGTCCCACAGTTTATTTTAGCAGTTTACAATGCAATTTCAACAGGTTTTATTCCAGTTCAGGGTGATAAGATCAGTGACACTTAGAAAAATATTTGAAGTGTTACCCTGTATTACACAGATGTTGTCTCATTTCTCATTAATTTGGATAAAGTACCTTTCAGCTAATAAAGATCTAGATTTAACATTTAACTCATCTTTTTTGAAGGAAGAGCCATCGCACCCTGAAACACACTAATAACATTCCTAGTGACCCTAGAAATAGTACCTCACAGTACAATGTTAATGGTTTTCTTCTGTCTTTTCACTCGGCTTGCCAAGGTGATTCCCAGGTAGGATTCTTTTTACCCAACAGAAAATAAAATTATATTAGAAGTCACATTTGAAAGGAGCACTTTCACAGCCTGTAGATTTGTTGGTTCACATGATGTGTTGGTTCACATGATTTTTAGTCAGATAAAGAGGGAATTGTTCTCAGCATATATCAGAGTGAAGTCCATCTTTTAAACTTAGAGGGTGAGTCGCTCTTTACCGGCTTCCACATTTTAAAATATACTGAAGCCTCCACATACAGTACAGTCCGTGTCTCTGTGTGTGTTGCTCAGACAGTATGGTATCTCCCTCCTATTCTACACTACCTGATTCTTGTTCTTTCCTTTCTGCTGTTCTCACATAGCCTGAAACATCATGTTCCTCAATGACGAGACTGCTGTATATATGTGAAGAATAATGGGTGCATAGATTATCCTGTCTTTTCTACGAGCAGCAAGAAGAATACAGTAAGTTGTATTTTTAGTCATCATGAAACAGTGGTATTTCCATAAAATGCTTCTCAGGATATATGCATGACACTGTTTTCATTGTTTTCTTTCTTTTCTTTTTTTTTTTTAAATCTATTCCCCTACCCCCACCCCTTTTAACAGAGGTTTGAAAAGGGGAAAAGGAAGAGAGAAGACGTAAGAGAAAGATAAATCTAAAACAAGCTATACACTGAAATTAACTGGAGGATCCTTTCAACCTAGAAAATCTCCCAGAAATTGATAGAGGCCTACAGATAGATATCCCGTAGGGAGTAAGGAAAGCCTGTGTGTGTGAGACTCTGTGTTCCACATTGTTATAATGAATCCACATGGCAAATCCTCTTTTCCTCCTTATTTTCTGCTTCTTCACCCATAGAATTTATTCACAGCATCTCTATCTGGATGTGAAATCCAAGACAGTGACATTGTGAAAAAGTCAGAACAATGGTAAAGTTGGCTTGTTTCATCTGCTGCCTTGGAAACCCGCACACGTTTCATTTTCCGCTAAGTGTAAAACACACAGATGCTTGATACTTAAATGGTTATTGAAATTCCTATAAATACTCAAGGTAACAAATTGAGTCATTCCCCTATCTCCAAATTAGCTGTATAAAATGTGGCAACTAAATAAAGAAAATAATATAAAAGACAAGAAAAAAATGATAAGTATCTAATATTTATGTTATCTGATGAATAGCATTTAGTCTTTCTACTTTCTGCAGTTGCTGCTTGTTTGTTTTGTTGTTTTCTTTTCACCAGCATGATTTTTTTTTCTAGAAATTTGTGGCTTCTTAACTTTAACTCTTATTTGGCAAAGAAGAAAGTAGTTTCTATATATATTATAGTTGATAAGATTGGAACAGATTAAGGATATTTTTCTAAACTGAGAAACAGCACAAATTCATTATCTGCCTTTCTAGCCTCAGAATTTCATGCCAACACAGGGTAATTTCATCACAGAGAAAAAATTAAGAGAGAGGACAGTAAGTGCAAGAAATGAAACAACAAAACTGTAAAGATGCTTTTACGTACAGAAAAAACATACAAACAATTTACGGTAAATCAACAAGTTAAAAAAAAAAAAAGCCCTAAGCCCACCACATTTAACCTAAAATAGAAAGGATGGGGTAAATAGAGGAGTCAAGGGAAATATTGCTGATCATAATGAAAAATATGTTTACTGTCTTCTTATTTGGGCCTCTTCCTGCAAGTAGGAGAATAAAAGCAGAGGCTTATACTGAGATGGGTTTTAATGAAAGCATCAGGCATTAGCTTTTAAGCATTTCAAGTGTTATACTTGGACCACCACAAAGTAATAATAGCAATTAGTGACACGTCCTTTAACATTCTGTCTGTCATTATCAAAAATAGCTTGGCTTGTGTCAACATGGGAAGCAACAAGCTATATACCATGGCAGGGGTAGGACAAAAATGCTGATGCTCAATAACTGGTTGGTGTCGGTGTACCTGTCAGGTATGGTGGAAATTTTCATTTTGATGATATTCAGAATTGAATGTCAAAATGTTCGGATCAAAATCTTGCTATTTCTTTCTTCTTTCCAGAAATGCATTAATACGAAACCCTCAGCATCTATTACCAGGTTTCCATCATCTTATTTTCAGGAGCAGTGGTTGGTTATCCTTAAGTATTGAATTATTTAAACTGATCAAATTGTACCTTTCTTGTCTAACGTGAAGCTGAGATTTTACAGTCTGTCTTTTTTTTAGCCAAAGTTACTACCCATGATTGGAATTTAAATTATGGTTTATAATTTCCTACCTTGAGGGGAAGCAAAGATGGAGGTAGGATGTGGGAGAGGTGAGTGTGTGGCATACTCACTGATTAGCAAAACATTGTTAGCAAAACACACTGACAGCAAACCATAGCTTTTCTCTGATGTTTTTAAGCCCTCTGAATATGTGCTCAAAATAACAGATAATAAATTGTTCCACAATGAACATATCCACCCCACTCACCTCCCCATCCGTTTAGGAGTTTTGTCTAGCAATTGAAATATCTTTTATTTTAGAAATTCTTTGGAAAGTTTTAACACTGCTTTTGGTAGTACTTTCACATCCTTCATTTGAAGGCCAGATATTCTGGATCACTCTTGTACGACTGGGTAGGTGGCAGGGGAACAGAGACTGTACAACTAGCAGAATTTCTGATCTACTCAAATGACTTAAACAGCTTTTTCCTTTAAGATAAGTTACTGAAGTGTTAAAATGAAACAGCTTGCATCTTATTAACAGAGACTGCATACTGCTTGGAATAATTTCTTCTTCCATTTGAAGTCACCCGTCATATAACTCTGAATATACTAAGCATTTCTACTTAAATACTGTAAATGTAAATGTAATTTTAAACATTGTAAATATAAATGTCAGTATTTTGTAACTAAATAATATTTAAGGAAAGTGGCAACAAAACTAAATGAACAATGATAACTGCTCTGGATACAGACGCTAACTAAAGAGACTGAGGTAATGTAAGAAGTGCCACTGTGGCTGAGAATTACATCTGTGATTACTCAGGTAAAAGTCAACAGCCTACAGTGATGCCATTGGTGGTAATGACTTGGCGGACGGGGGCTGAAACTTCAGGACTGCTCACGGTGAGCTCCGTGGCTAAAATTTCTCCACTCTTAAAAGATTAATGTTATATTTTGTATCAGTGCTTCACAAGCTATTACACTTTCTTGAGTGCCTTCCTTTGGGAAATGGAAGGTAGGTACACGAAGGTATACAGCCCTCCATTGCAGAATGACATTCACCTTAGACTTGAAAGTTTACGTAAAGTAAATCCAACACATTGTCAGCCAAACAAATACAAGTCTTATTCTGCAGTGATGCTTTGAGGAAGGAAGGAAACAATAATCTAAAAGAAATAAAGGGTGTAAGACTAAAATACTTTAAACTGTTATTGCATGGTTACATCAAAAAGCAGAGTTAAGGCCGGTTGGGTTTTGTACCTATTTTTGTACCTGAAGTTATTGTTTATAGTATTCCAATATCAACTAATCAAAATATCCTCACTCTTGTCTTCGCTGCATGCTAATTTAAGTTCTCTTGTCTAGGACTAGACTTCAGTTAGAAATACAAGCTTAAATTCATAGATCTATTAAAATCATCAGAATGGGGCCTAATTACAGCTGTTTAGGACTACAGAGTTTATATGACAAATATTTATAGATAATAATATGGATAAGTGTATGCATTTTGCCCATTTTCCTGAAAACTATGAATTCATAATAATAATAAATCTTTGTTGCACATGCTTCAAATGTAGGAAGCCTTCCAGTATGTAATATTATATTATGATCCACATGTGACTTGAGATCATACTAATAGAAGTAAAATATTTTTCCAGATGTTAAAGCATGCCATGCACTGTAAGTTTCATGTTTTTATATAAATCATGATTACGATGCTTCAATTATATACTCCAGAAACAACAACTGACTTGAAAAGTTGGAATTTATTTGAAGAAGTCTTACAGAGGGTTTTAAGGTCACTACCTTTTGTATGTTATATATTGGTAAAACAGGTATCTGCAGAAACTCTGCATTTCAGAGATCTAGTCGAAGATTACTTTTTAGAAATGTTTAAATTTGGAGAGGGGGAGGAGCTTGTTCAGATCAATTAAATCAGACTCATACAGCTGTATCCCCCTTGTACTTTATCAGAGATATAGTGAATAAGATGTAATTAATCCTAGTCAGGAGGCACTCCTTTTATACTGCCCTCTGCATCCCCCGTCCCTTCAATTTTTGCAAGCATATTCAGCTCCCTCTTCCATATGCTCTGCTACCCCCTATGAGATACTAATTCTTCATTCTCCCATCATCATAAAGGTCGCACTGATGTATGCAAATTACGACCTTCCTAGCTGCTTTGTAAGATTCCTATCCCTGTATTCATCTTTTAGCCTCCACAGTAACATTATTAGTACGATCAGAACCAGGGAAAGGACAAATCACTTACTGTCTACATTTAGTGGAGTGCAACCCTTGGGTGCTTACTGATTTTTTTAATTTTTTTTTTTATAGTATTACAGAGAGAAAAGCAGCTATGGAATGTGATACCAGCGATATAAACTTGATAGGGCATAACCCAACACGTTCAGAACTTGTTGAGTCCCAATAGCCAATTTATTTTCAAATTAGTGATCAATAAATTCATATTCTCTACCATGCTAGTGATCTGTAAATACCACAAAATGTTTTTGAGAACAATCTCTTGGCAAGAAATCCGCTTCCTAAACATAAACAATGCCTTAAAGATGGCATTTGTTCCAAATCCTACACAAATCTACCAAACTCATGAAAACTACATAGCATCTTTCCCATAATAAATCTGCCCTCTTTAGAGCTTAAAGTCACTTTCAAAGTAGCAATGTAATATTTTGTCAATAATTAAAAAAAAAAAGAGTGCATTCACAAGAATCCTTTTCAACAGCAACAGTTATTCCCAGTAACTTTCTCCTGAACTTTTAGCCCCATAAGGTTAGCATTCAGGAAGCTCAGCTGCTGTCTAACAAACTTAATTAATCAAAAAGTCATTTCCGAGCTGTAACTATGAGTAAAAGTGCTTCAAGTGTGCTAGCAAGCCTACAAGTTAATCAAAATGCTAATGCAGTACAAATTAAAGTTGTGATTAACATTTCACAGTAGCTGCTTAAGTGAATTGATCACACAAATGGGTTAAGCATTACTCATTTCCTCCAGCCCCAACTGGGAAAAGGTTTGTCATGGGTGGGGGAGGGATTATATGTAAGCAGCACCAAATGATCATTAAACTGTCACCAAGATGCTTCCATATACCAGTTCACCAATTATCCACAGCAAGCAAAACCCCCAACACCACTGCCGCAAAGGTAACCCTCCCTTCTCCCACATATATACCTATAAAACACAAGCAGGCAGCAAGTAATTCCACCTCAGCAATTCCCATGCCCGGGAGTTTCACTGCTAAGTTAGTATCTATAAATAAGCATTACTGTCCGGTATATGCGCTACAAGTTTTTTTCATTATTCTATCATTTCCACCCTCCTAATGTGGAATAATAGCCATCCAACCATGAAAGCAGCCAGTATTTAAGTAAAATTGCAAACACGGTGCTATCACTGGAATATCACCACCTACACAAAGAATACGTGTAATAGCTAAAGAGATATGGCCTCTGCTCTTCACGTGTTTCTGAATAATCCTCAGCATTCTCAAGTTAATTTGATTCTCTTCCCTTCCTTCAGTAAACCTGCCCATTTATTTATAGTTGCCAACACACCCATTAAACAAAACAATTATCT
>NW_009648779.1:447391-535337 GCF_000708025.1 Charadrius vociferus | reverse complement strand
CTCTGGACAAATCTTACATACACAACTGTAAAATAGACCATTCCTGTAATTCCCACCACCTTGCAGCATGTAATTGGCACACCTGCGCTAACAACAGACAACATATGAACTCAAAACACACTTAGGATCTTCAAGAACTTCTTCATTTCCTCATGGGCAGGAAAACAAATGATCCAAGGGATACGGCTTCCCAAGCCAATAGTTGCAGTGGCTGTTAGGAGCTGAGGAGGTTTGGGGAGGATGGGAAGTCCAGAGCTGAGTGACAGCTGGATCGGTGGCCTGAGGCCAACTGTATGAGGTTCAACAAGGGCAAGTGCCGAGTCCTGCACTTGGGCCACAACACCACCATGCAGCGCTACAGGCTTGGGGAAGAGTGGCTGGAAAGCTGCCCGGCAGAAAAGGACCTGGTTGGCCGGCCAGCCAGTTGAACATGAGCGATCAGTGTGCCCGGGGAGCCAAGAAGGCCAGTGGCATCCTGGCCTGCATCAGGAATAGCGTAGCCAGCAGGACCAGAGAAGTGATTGTCCCCCTGTACTCAGCACTGGTGAGGCTCCACCTCGAGTACGGTGTTCGATTTTGTGTGCTGCATATAAGAAAGATATTGAGGTGCTGGAGAGGGTCCAGAGAAGGGCAATGAAGCTGGTGAAGGGTCTTGAGAATAAGTCTGATAAGGAGCGGCTGAGGGAACTGGGGTTGTTTAGTCTGAAGAAAAGGAGGCTGAGGGGAGACCTTATTGCTCTCTGTAACTACCTGAAAGGAGGGTGTAGAGAGGTGGGGGGTGGTCTCTTCTCCCAAGTTACAACCGATAGGACAAGAGGAAATGGTGTCAAGTTGCGCCAGCGGAGGCTTAGGTTAAAGATTAGGAAAAACTTCTACATTGAAAGGGTTATCAAAGGCTGGAACAGGCTGCCCAGGTTGACTCGCCATCCTTGGATATATTTAAAAGTTGTCTAGATATGGTGCTCAGGGCCATGGTTTAGAAGTGGGCCTGGTAGAGTTAGATAACGGTTGGACTTGATGATCTTAAAGGTCTTTTCCAGCCATAATGATTCTATGATTTTCATTCTTTTAGTCCGGGAACTGCAGCTCTGGCACCTCTGCTGTTTGCAGCTGTGCTGATACTGTCGGAAAGTGCCTTTTGTGTGAGGAGCAGTAGATATAGCTCCCACCACCAGCCAGAACAGTCTGCAGTTTAGTAGCATAAGCATTTAGTGCGCAAGCTAGCTCTTAAAGAACAGCCAAATTGGGCAGCATATTTGTGCAATATTTGATGGCTCTGAATACATACCACAAAGATGATTCTCATAAGCAGAACTGTAGCAAAAGTTGTAATTTAAATGACCAGAAACAACTTATTTAACTATTTTAAAATGGGTAAAGTGGTGTTACGCACACCATTGTCCAGCTAAGGAAATGCAGTGCCTAACCCAAAGAGTTTTGGGGTGTCAAGAGAGTGTCAAAATTAGATTCTCTGGAGGAGTAAAATGATGGGGAAAGGCAGGCCACAAGTGACAGCGTTACAAGGTTCTCATTTCCCATGCAAACTAGTCTTTGTAGTTTGGAATCTGACTTCATGTCCATCTTCTCAGTGCACAGGTACCCTGCTGAGATGCGTTTAACACATCCATAGGTAAACACTTCTCAAAGGTTAAGGCAGAGCTCCATGGCAGTTCTGCTCCTGGCAATATTAAAATATTTTATCAACGATTATACTACAAGTGGAGGCTTGTGGCCAATCCCAATGCAAAGCCAGCAACTGTCACATTATTTCCTACAAGAGACTGCCCTGCTGAATCTGAGACTGACGGTATTACTGCCTCAATTATCCATTTCAATTAATGCAAATATATGCGATAGTCTTAGAACAGCAGAGTAAGAACCGATCGCTGAATACACAGTCACAAAATATAAGGCTTGACAAAAGAAGTAAAAAAGAGATGAGATTTTGTCTGTTTCACATATTCTTAAATCAGAGATAGGAAAAAAGGTGGGGTATTGTCTTTACAATAATAATTATATTCTATAAAAATATTAGACAAATAATTTCATTAGAATTTTTATTCTTTGATGTTCTTCTGCAAGAAGTGAAGTGTTTGATTTTGAGCAGCTACTGGAGTGCTCAGCACCATCTTACTGACACCTCTATCTTTTCTTAGTAAAAATAATGCAGACAGACTGTTAGGCTTGAAGAGAATATGCACTTTCCTGTAATTGTATTAAAGGTAACAGAGGCAAATAAAAATTAAATGACTTGCCCAAGATGACATAGGAAGTCATGGAAAATTTTCCGAGCCATGGGAACCTTCTGTGCTTTATCTATGAGAGCCTGTCGCTGATAACAAATGTTATTTTTTCAACTGAGCTTTTCAATGTAGATCAGGGACATTCCTTCAGTCTAGTCAATGCCTCAGTGGCTGTTCGTTACAGAGATGGGTGTGGGAGCAGATAGGCATTCACCTTCCAGAAGGTTACACATTGCTATTCCCCATATTTCTGCAGTAAAATGGAAAGAATTCTGAATTTCACACTGGGTAAATAGATACTAAATTTTATCTTGCTACGATGTACTCCATCTATAACTAACAAATGCTACCTATAGAAAAACTGTAACAGAATGTATTTCTTCCATTTTCTATGTTAACAATTACATCCCCTTATTGAACCAGCACCACGACTCCTCAAATTCTCTTAAATGCTCATGACTTCTATCTTTCATCATGAGTATAGAAGAATAGAATTATAATATAAACCCAAAACTTCTAAGACCTATCAAGAAAATCAATTTAAGAAGGATTGCATATTTTTTTTTTTTTAATTAGAATAGAAAAAGAGTGGAATCTTACCGGAAATCCATCAGCTACATCTATCTGATGTTGTTAACATAGTTTTCTGACTGACCATTAACACTGCTCAGCCTAAAACCATAAGCAATGAAAGAAGATGTTGGAGGAACGGGTGGGAGGACACAATGGGTGGGATGCAAAAGGAACCATGGGAGAGAAGGCTGATTCAGGTGAAAGCACAGAAGAGTGGAGAAGTTTAATAGCCTGCAATGGAAAGAGGCTTGCTTATGTAGTGTGGCTAGGGATGGCAAATCTGATCTGCAGGGGACCTGGGATGGAGGCCTGCTGTACCTACCGAGATACAACCGCTTGTAAAAGCTCTTTGAAAAGATCCTGCTTTCTTGTAACAGAAAAGCAGCGCTGATATGGAAAGTCTGTCATTCACATACCCGCCAGCAAAAATAACAGTTTATGTTCAGGTCACAGTTTGAAGGGTAGCTGTATAACCTTAACAGCTAAAGTACTTTGTAAGTAAATAAACAAAAGTTCAACATTACTTAAAACCCAATTCCTGTCTCGGTGCTGAATTTTACATTCGGTGGTGTGCGAGCGTGTGTTCATACACACAGAGAACATCACCCACTGAATGTGTTTATCAATGGATCCTTCTATGGTTCAGTTCCTTTTCTCACAACTAACATCTTTTTTTTTTTCCACCTCTGTTGACCCAGAGTTCATCAGCAGGTCAGTGCTAAGGAAAAAGGTAACAACCAGTATTGAAAGTGTAACCCTGTCTATTGCTTAGATTCTGGGAACTTTAACCTCTGTTTGGAAAGCGTGACTAATAAGATGGAACAAATATTCTCCCAAGAGATGTAAACCATGCGCCAACTTCAAAATACAAAAATGCTTGCATGTTTTTTCTTTTTTTTTTTTAAAAAAAGGGGAGCTTTTTTCATTTTTAAGATGACTGTATGTAACATTCTGTAGTAGTTAACAGAAGGCTGGAGTGCCAAGGCACAGTATGGAATGGTATTCTTCTGAGCTCTACTTTAGTTTAAAGGAACTGTTGAATATTTTAGGGATTTTCTTCTGAGTGATTGTTGTTTCTGAAACACCTATTATGCAGTAACAGGATTAAAAAATACATTTCTTAGCATAGCGGGATAAATATTGAGCAAAATAATTATTGAAAAGAATCTTTAATTTACATTTTTTCCCAAATATGTAATTAACCCCTGAAATGCTAATTCCACAAACGTGTAAATGAACTTTAAGTACGTGACCTCTTTGAAACAAAGGTGAGTTTTCTCACCTAAGTAAGTGACATTGTTCCCTGTTAATCATTGAGTATTATCAATAATAACTGTTCATACATTGAAGCTTTCAGCAGCATGATTTTGTTGATTTGAAATATTTGGAGTAGACTTGCATTCAAGCACTGCTGATTGCCAAGCTTAAGGCTGTGTAACAATAAAATCTGTGGTATTATTTGCTTCTTACTTTCTTAATTTTAGTTTTGCTTTGTTCGATATTAGTATTACAAGCTTGCAGGTTTTGCTAGTATAAGGTTGAGACCCACCCAAATCACTGGACACTGAATTGCCCATGGTATTTTGTCTGTCTAGAGCATCGATTAATAATTTCTCATAGAGTGGTTTTACAAACTGTAGGTTTGACACAATGATGTTTGCAGTCACCATATTGCCAACAGGCTTGAAACAAGATCAGAGCCTCATTCTGATAATTAACATGTAGATCACTGACGATATTAAAATTTGAGCAAAGAGAAAACGTAGGAAGAAAGAACTACTGTCCCTATTTTACAGATGTGGAACTGAGTGATATAAAAAGAATAGTTTGTTGAAGGATACCTGATCTTCAAGAACCTGTGAATGAGTCCTTGTCCAGTTCTGCTAAAGAGAATATTATTCCTTTCCAGTAGAATCAGAGGGGCATCTGTTCTCTGGGTCGACTAGAGCTCACCCTTCCTGCTGTAACTGTAACTGTGCTTTTCAGATATGGCAGCACTCTATTCCAAACTCAAATCGCTGCTTTAAAATTCTTTTCAGGCATGCAGCTGTGCATGTGACCGCTTGTTACCAGTACTCTCCGTGGTCAGTTTAGTTTCTGTGGGTTGCGACTGCAGTACAACGGTAAAAGTCACAAGCCTCCAGACTGAGTTTAAAATCTTGTTTAAAAGCACGCTCTTTGAGTCTGTGCTAATTAGGAAATAGACAATGTATCTTTTCCACAAGCTAGAGAAAACCCCTCCCTGTATCTCGTCCCAAATCACATTTCAAAGCATGTTTTATTTATGCTCGGCAATGACTACAGCACTTTTGGGTGCTATAAAAATAAAAGTACCCACGGGAGACAGGTTCTTGGGGGTCAGCAGAACAATCTGCAGGGAGCACACCCGTGCAGGAATGACTGACATACAACATTCCACGATATGGAGATAGAAAGCTGTTGGATATGAAAGAAGAGGCGAGCCCTGTGTCAACGGGCGCCTCCAACCAGAGCACCACGGTCTCTTACCATAAGTTTGTTTACCTCCAGTTCGGTAAAGTGGGCATCTTTATGGGCATCTAGCTCCTCCCTAAACAAACTGGTATCATACCGTGTGGTACCAGTTCTCCACAAGACTGCAAGAAATCTTCTGATTTTTCTATATTCAAAATATTACCACACGCTAACAACAAATAGTAAAACAACAAGGGTTAAATATTGAAATGTCTTACTATACCTGACATATTCTAATTGCTTGGTCCAGCACTGTCTTTGTATCAGTTGCATAATCTGGACAAGGCAGCATGGCATGACTGAAGTGGGCTTGCAGCAGGAGATGTGTTTTTGTGTGTGAACTGTCAAACGAATGGGGATTGACTTCAATCGGAAGATGTTTTGCCAGTTCACTGTTCATCTGATCTTCATTGTGTCTCACAGGCAGATCTGTGTACTCATCAGCATTCTTAAAAAAAGTAAAAATAAAAATTAACCATTGTAATTGACTTCACAATAAATATTATTCCTTATTGATACATTAAAAGTGTATTCATTTAATTTACTACAGTTAGATTTCATTGTTAAAATAGCAGCATTTTAATGTTTAAAAAGCATACTTATTTATCAAAATCACGTGTGTGGAAAAACAATAGTAGCTAGTAAAATATTCACAAATATTCACACAATTATAGGTTTTAAAGCTTTTTTACATATGTGATTTTAACATTAGAGAAGATGAAAATAAAAGCGGTGAAATAAATACATTCCTTGGATGGACTTAGTATTTGAGATGACCTTCTACAGATATCCTACCCTGGTTGGCTCACAGAAACACCGTAAGGTTAGTTATAAAGAAGTCAATAATTCACATTTTCAATTTTCAGGGTTTCTACTTTTTGTATTCAAAACACGGTGGGTTTGAAATAGTTCTGGTAAGGTTATTTTACAATATATTTTCAATATTTTGAGCAGCCAGTGTCTAAGCCACAGATGATCAGCGATCAAAACAGAAAGCCAAATTGTAAGTTGGTGCTGAAAACTCTCCTCTGTGCTCCAGAGTGGGACTAATACCATTCACACCAAAACGAAAGCTGTCTAAGAACTTTCTCACTGTTGCAAAAAGAAGCTGCACACCAAAAAGTAATCTAAATGTAGTTATGAGTAGCAACATCCTTGGGGCTGAGAGGAACAAGTTCTAGTACCCAGAACATTCTCCTGCCTGGAAAATCCAGTGTCTCTGAAAGAAAGAAAATTCAACAGAAGCATCCTAAGAATGCTAATTTTGGCTGAAGAGTCTGTTCTGTGACTTAATTGGTCATTTTTTTTCCTCCACAAAATCCTACTGTGCATGTACGCATCCATATTCTTGTTTGGAATGAGAATGATCTTTCTAAAGTATAAAACTTGCAAGTAAAGTAAAAGTTTTATATGTGATATCTTTTCCATCTGTAATTTAAGTGAGTGTATTCCTTTTGTCATAAAATAAAAAATCATTTAGGTAGCCCGAAGGGCAATGTCTTCCGAACTATGGGCTTAGCAGAAACCATTAAATGAAAGTGTTCAGGGTTTTATATTCCTCTTAAACTATAGAGTCGATATTGTGCATTTTAGTCTTCAATCTCCAGTCAGACTTCCTGCAAATCCATATTAATGAAATATTCACAACGGTAACCAATGCAGAGGGAGGTAAAGAAAAATGGCAATTTTAGAACAGAAATACTTAATTGACTTGCAAAGCACCGTATCCACTCATTAATATCCTAACACACAGAACCTTTTTTGACAGCTCCTAGAAACAGTTATATAGCGGTTTTTCACCCCTTTGGAAACTGACAGCACGAAATTTTCTATTTTCTTTAACAGCACAATGAACCTATACCTAAACTGTGATATAAGTGTAGCAGGAAAGATAGGTATTAGACAACTTAAGATTTGGAAAGAAAATCAGAATATCATTAATTTATTTCATATCTCAACTGCAGATTAGAAGTGAAGACTGACTAAAGACAACGGCTGCTTAATCCTGGCTGTCTCTGCTAGATCTCTTGTGAAAACTGTGGTCATTTATTCTCTGAACCTAAGGTCACAATCTTTTTAAGCCCTATAGAAGGCTGCGTGTTTGCTTCACTCTTTTTATTTAACTGGCTTCTCCTTCAAAGATATTTTAAAGAATATTTACCGAGGAGATTTTTTACTTAGTTTTGCTTTGCAGTTTAAAGTAGCAGAAAGAAAAAGGATCAGCCAAGTCACTCCAGACCAATTGGTACTCCTGAAAATGCGTTTTCCCTAATTCTTCCCCAGCACATGTTTTATTTACCTCCAAAACACTCCTCTTATTTTAAACAACTTGCCTACTTAATTTCCTGTTTGTGATCATTGACTGTAAGTAAGTGAGGTTCATTTCTTATCTGCATCATGTAGGTAATTAAAGGAAATTGAGAATGGGTAGTGAAGCTTTTATACAACTGAGAATGAAGCTGAATGGAGGGCACCGAGGTCAGCAGAGTCCATTATATTTTTATGTGAGAGGCCAGTATGTCTGCCCTGTCCTTGTTTGCTTAGTGTAGGCTGGACAGACTACTAACTGCAAATCTGTTTCTCTGATTTGCCCAGCTGTCCTTGAATAAAGACATCTTCCATTGCAAAATGTTAAATGACAGTGATTGACAACTCTGTGATGAACTCTGCTTGTAACCCCCTGCTACTGTTTTCAGGTTGCACATGAAAAGACAGAATAAAGAAACATCCTTTGTAATCACCTCAAATGGGCCCTGCTGTTCACTCAATATTTTTTCATTTTAGTTTTCCTTTTCATTGTGAATCTCAATCTGTTCTGCAAAGGCTATAGCTCCAACTATTCCATACCATATAGAATATATATTATTTTAGTACACTGTATCTGAATACTGTTCTTACTTCCATGGCTGAGGAAACAGATCAAATTACGCATCAATCATTAATCTTCATTCTAAAGTCAAGAAACTTAATACAAACCTTATAGTTAAACCACAAAGCACTGCTGTACATTTTTCACTTTCCCTTTTTATTCTGTTAAATGGGGACTATTGCAGCCCATGTGCGAATAGTATGTTTACAAGCACCTACACAGCTCAGCAAAACTTGGAGTATACCAGGAGATAACTAGGAATTTTAGCTATGGGTTCTGCAATCATGCGTTTGGTAGTCTTGTCACATCTCTCTTTTCTGTAGGTCTGTCAGGGACTTTCCCAGTAAAATCTTCTTTTGGGCATTAGAGACTGCTGCATCATTTCACGGGTGTAAGAGTCCCCTCGAACCTACATTTCAACCTGTATGCGATGCAGGGTCATACAGGAGACAGTAACTTGCTTTGCCAGTGAGAAATGTCACACGTAGACCTGCGTAAACTCAATAGTTACATTTTACAAGGCCAAAGGGCTATTCTGATAATTGAATTCTGTTTCCTGCATAACACCAGCCACAGAATCATCTTAGCGTCCTGTCTGCAACATCGTGTGTTCCAGATATGCAGCTTATTGTCACCCTTTATTTGAATCGTTAGTATCGTTTTAAAAGTAAACAACTCATCCCATTTTGAAATATATCTCCTGCAGTTTTCTGGTACTATGAGGCATTTGAGCAGTCAAACTGAACTAAAATTTAAATAAGGTATCCAACACGGCGAGTACTGTGCTCCGCAGTGTCCGTAGGGTTAAAACCCCCCAAATTTTCTTTCTACCCACAAAATGTGTGGGTTTGGCTAAAATTACTGTTTTATAGTAAGAGTTGAACTATAAACTTATACCACATGTAAACCTGCTGAAATATTTTAAATCTCAAGTAACTACATCTTGCTGTCTGTTTACAAGAGAGGATACTTGCAGAGCATAGACAGAAATGGGATCAAGGTGAGCAACTAAAGTAAACTTGAATATTTTAAGTTAAGTTCAGTCATGGGAACAGTAAAACTTATAAAGTTAATGAGTTCTAGACTTTAAAGAGCAGTTGATTAATTTGTAACAATGAGGGTCTAAACCAAACCAAAAATAGTTTCTCACATTCCAGAGTTGAACCAGGAGTATTTTCTTTAGCGATGCTGTTATTGAATCTAACTTAGAAGTGACTGACTGCCTGTAAGTTCCTTTTCTTTATATAGGTACAGTGAACCTAACCACACCATATTTTCAACTTTAATAAACCCGCAGTGTGTTTTGCTCTCTTTCAAGTTTCTGATGTAGAAAGAAACAAGGGAAAAGCAAATTCTTAGACAATCTGATACCAAAATTTACAGTTGTTAAGCTGAAGTATTAAAAAAACTTGCAGTAAACTAGTACTAAAAGTAACTACCAGAATAATAAAAAAGGACAAAAGATGAGGACCATTTTTAGCCAATATAGTAATCACATCCTCTTTACCTGAACCTTGGTTTAATTTACATAAAATTCTGGTAGTCTGAGTACATGCTGAAGGACTGCAAAAATCATACATTTGTGCATAGAATGAAAAATAAGAAATAAGCTACAATAAATAAATGTGGGGTTTTTTTCCACAGCTGTCCTGCAATTAACACTAGTAATACATTATGCAGGAAATTTTAGTTCTCTGCTATCAGAAGTTCAAAGTTATGCCACTATGCAATTTATTTTTCCAAGTGAAAACAGCATATTTTGATCTTTTAAGTAACTGGATAGGGAAATATAAGCTCGACAATAATATTATTACGTAATTGGCTTTTGTCTTTTGTTCCATTGTACAAAGGGCTACAGAGTATTTTAGTGCAACATCCTGACCTATCATTTCCACACAGTGCTACATGTACAGGAAGTAGCTCGACTCGAATCTTTAAAGCAGTCTGTAACAGTCCTCATTTGGGTGATACCTATGTCACCCTTAGTAAAGGACAGAGAAAAGTAGGATTGTCAAAATAGAGAAAGAACAAGCACTGGTAGTTTGTGAGTGGCTAGGTAACTGGATAATAATGTCTTAGAATAGATTCACAAATTCTAAATTTTTCTTTGAGGATACTTGAATTTCTGTACCTAAAAATATTTGAAATTATTTACATTTTTCAATGTATACATATAGATATCTCCATTCATGTGCTGACAAAAGTCTCATTTGACTCTGTTAACTGTATTATAAGGAAAATAAAAAAATCGCTTAACTAAAGTTACCAAGCTAATCTTCCTTTGCACATGCTCTTCCCAAGAGTACAAGACTATTATGTGACACAATAATGACACAAGTATATATTATGAAAATTATTTAAATTAACCAACATATTTATACTTTATTTTATCTTTACATTTTCAACTGTGAGTTTGATTTATAAGGAAAGACATTAAATTTACATAGATGTGTCCTGGAAGGCAGCTGGAACACAATCAAGCTTAGATGTATATTCAGAAAACAAATAAATGTGAGAAAACATATACTTAAAAAAAAAAAAGGGAAAAAAGAAAAAAAGCCCAAACTGACCATATACTTAAAAGTTGTTTTTCAGCTCACACCAAAAAGTAAAATCATTGAAAAATGGAATTGAAGTACTTGCTAGAAGTACTGCTCTGAAAATTTTATCTGTATAAGTGATTCCATTATAAACTCCTATTTTAAGGAGTTTATTGGTAGCCTATAAATGTATATGCTTTGGTCTCACTTTTATGGGACATAATTCAAACTTCCAAAGTTTAAAATGTTTGGGTGTTTTTTTAATCTGAGATATAAAAGGTCTAGGACAATATCCCAGTTAAAGACAGTTATAAACATATATTACTACTTGTAAGTTTTAAGAACAAACATGATGGATGTTTTCAAGATACATATTGTAGACAAAAAGAAAAAAAAAGTCATTTCTAGCAGCTAATTGAAGACGCTACATAACACGGGGATGTTTAGATTGGAAGCCCTCTTTTAGACAGCAGGCATTTGCACAAAGAGCTTCCACATGTAAAATATACTTTTAAGACAAACTTTGCAAAAGTGACGTTCTAGTTTTGTAGGGCAGCCTGGCAGGCTCTGCTAAGCAACAGAGCAGGCTGAAGTTTTTGTAGGGATGTTGAAGAGTGGCTAACATGATGCAAAAGAAGAAAACAAAACTGGTCAGATTAGAACGTATTTACTACATGATACTGTAATTCATCACAGAGCCCATTTCTAAACAAGCTCCTCGCCTTCACATACCGTACGACATCTCTCCCTGTTAACTGCACGTGTGTGTGGCAATGCAATCAAATGGCATCCAGCATATTAGAGCCAACCCTGCAGCGCATTTCCATTCCCGTGGGGGCTTTCCCATCCTTCCCTTCCAGGGTCGGTGGCTGGCAGGGAGGAAAGGCAGAAAGCAAAGCCCTGTGCCAGCCCCTGGGCCGCGGGGCACGGAGGAGTCGGAGCCGCAGCCGTCCCTGGCTGCGGAGAAGGGGCTTCCTTTCTGGCACCAGTGCCTCCCACTGGGGACTCTGCCTGCCCTAACGCTCCACTCCAGCTTGGGTAATAGGAAAATGATCTTGCCACTTCTCTAGTACTCCGTCAGAGTACTCTCCACTCTCTTACTTTTGGAAAAACGACAGGAGGAAAGCAAACAGATATGCGTAGGATGGAGAGCAACAGCCAAGGGATAAGGGCTGCTTAGTATCTTTTTGAAATACATACTAACTTTTTTATTTATCATCCAATTAGTGGTTAATGCATTTTTACAGATAAAAGATACGTGTGTAAAAAAAAAAAAAAAGTACAGAACTCAAATGGTAAAGTTAACCCAATTAACTAGGTAGGAGCAAAATAGAGAGGCTGGGCTACCCTGGGATCTGTCTCCAGATTTAAGATTTACCAGAGAAGGCACTGGAAATTTCCAGTTGAGCATGAGAAGTTGAAGAGATAAAGCTGTAAAACCCATCAACATGCAATTATGTAAATCTATTCTTTTTTAAAAATTAATTTATAACTATCTTTCAGGATTTAAAATGGGCACATTTCAGTAATGGGACCTACAGACATAGTTTATAAGAACATACAAGTTAAAAATTCTTGCAATTCTTATAAAGTTCTCACGTTAGCAATCAGAGAAATCATATAACTGTATTCTCAGACTTCTCACTTTAAACAGACAAGTGTTTGATTTTTGCTTTTAAATAGCTGCATATGATAAACACCACAAATTTTACAATTACAGACATCATAAAAAGTACAAGCTAGGGCAATGAAACAGTCGAGTGATCACTTAAAAACACCCTGAAGGGTTTAGATTTCACAAGTTCACCTCTTAAAACATCCAAACTACAAACTACTGATGACATTCCTGATGACCAGAGGTCAGGAGTCTGAGAGACCTTTGCCACTACGCACAGAGCAATAGGAGGTCAGCAATATTAGCTACCAGTAGCAGAGAGTGACCTGGCAGATCTAGGAACTTGTAAAGTACAAAGTTAAATCACAGACCTCTGCTTCAGCATGGAGTTGCTAAAAGAAAACGCAAGCGTGCTAGCACATGTGAGAGGGGGGATTATATAAAATAACAATAATTTGATACGGAAAAAAAGTTATTAGGACTTCTATACTAACTTGAAAGTCTACTTCCTTTTTCTTTATTTTTTTCCTAAAGTTTCCTAAGTATATAAGAGAGGCTAGGTTTCAGTGTACAGGAAGATACAGGAATAGATAATACAATAATTTCAATTGGTTTATCAAATGGTAAAAAAATATACTTACAGAACCATTCTGTTTCAGAATAATTTCCTTTTTAAATTGCATACTTTACTAAAACATATTACAACAAGGAATGAATTCATGATTTTCAGCAAGTCTTAACTCTCACAATCCATATTTCATAAAGTTTATGATCACAATCATAATTCAGTGCTACTTTTTTGGTCAGTCCTAATAAAAATCATTCTTACAATACATTCATTTTTCCCCCAAATGTGTAGGTACTTTCATAGTATTAAGCCTGTACAACTTTCATAGAGGCGGCTTTAGTTCAGTCTTAGGTTTTTAAGTTAAACTATTGATTATAAGTAAGCCTGTAACACTTGCACAGTTTAAGGAAACTGGTATGGCATACACATTATTCACCTAGCATAAGTTACTTCAACCATAGCACATAAATATAAATTGAATGGTATAAATTCCATTTATAAAGTGAATTATAGTGACATGAGGGAATTATTACATTTTATCACTGGAAATGGTATATTTGAGATTTTCAGCTCTCCAAGATGCCTGACTTTTCCTATTACTTTTCATGAGAACGCTTTGAACCTGTGCATTCTCAATGTATTATCATCACCCCATTTTTTAAAATCTTAATACCTAGATGGGGCAGTGACCCACAACTTTCTTCCCCTGTAATCTCAAGTCACGTTATCAGAAAGATTTAAAACCAACTGGTTTTGGCTGTATTGAAACTAATTGTATTGCACTAATACAGAAAAGCTTTTCAGAGCATGAACTCTGTAATGTGCTAACACAAAACTGGGAAAATCTCTCTGAGTATACATTCAAAAGTCTGATTGTCATGAGAAATCTACTTGAGTTCCATTTGGATGTTTGTCCACGTTTTGAAGCTGAGCTTGGCTGAATCAGCTGGCTCAACTACTGATTGAGATGATGATAGCAATAAAAATTGTAATAGCAAATTTTGGCACACGGTTTTCCCTGGGAAAGCGATCAGTCATTTTCCATCTTTGGCTTTGATCCTCCATTGGGATCTTCCAGTGCAGAGCCCAGACCCAGGGAAGAAGTTAACGGATCTCTGCGTTAAGTTAATGCTACTCTGCATGGAGACAGGAGTAAGCACTACTAATTCATTATGTGAAACGGGGCCCATACATACTGTATACGTTAATGGCAAGCTGTAAAAGCTCTGTGTGTTGAAAAACAGATTTCAGATCTGCTGACCTGCGGCAGCTCCCCTAGTGGGGAGCCACAAATGCACACTGCTGCATTTTTGTCCTGGATTAAATTCCAGATCTAGACTACTATGTGACCAGAGACAAAAGGGAATAAAAAGTTCATGGGCGTGAATACCTGTCATCATGTGGTGAAATGACTAGCAGCCTCTGTTCAAGAGAGGCTCAAGCCCAGAATAATAGAAGAACAATATGAACTGGCAGAAATATATGGGAAACTTGGAAGGTGCCTCCACGCACAATGTCTTTTCAGCAAGCCAATGCTACTGGTCTCACTCTGAGCACTTTTAAATGAAAATAGTTTAATATAATAATAAAAAAACACAACTGTAAGAGGAAGTGACAGCTGCTGCAAGTAAATTTCAATAAGGGTAGTTCCCTGCTGATAAAAACTGGCACATCTCCACTCATTTCAGTGTAACTGTGTGGATTAACATTGCTTGGAAATCTGACCCAATGTTTTGAAGAACTTAAGAGCTACAAGGTAGAGCAGAGAGGGAAGACGCTGATAATTACGAGGGTGGGGAAGGGGGGTAATCACAATAAAAAAACCCAAACAGTAAAAGGAAAACTATTTGAAGTCCATTAAACAACTGCACAATCTGTTAGTATTTTGGTGTGCTCGACTGAGGAAATTCTATCAACACTTCTGCCATGAATGACCCGTGGTCTGATACAGTGAGTAACAAGGCAGAAATGCCCTTGTACCACATATGACCTTAACAGAACATCCCGTTACCTGAATGGGATGTACCAGGCATTGCTAGGGCAGATCTAACCCTTTTGGGATGGCAAGTGATAATTTTTCTTGGTGATGTTCACTGCACACATATTTGTGAGAGTACTGTAGACTCCATATTCCTAAATGGACTTACACTGTGCCTTTTCTACCTGTAAATAAAGGCAGTCATCTAATGTACATTGTTAGAACTGTATTTAAAAAAAAAAAAAAAAAAAAAGGAAAGATAACTGACAATTAAGAGAGAGTTGCACATATTTTGCCTCTGGTATAAAGTTTTAAGAACTTCTTTTAAAAGACAAAGAAAACAGAGATTTTCAGTACCAGATGTCTGGGAAGATCCCATTTGGATTTGAGCTACTTAAATTTGCAATCATGTATTTATACATCTAACAGAGCTTCTGTTTCCCCTAGAATCTGAAAATTAACTAGCTTTGTAGCATCTTCCTTGATCTGCCACCCGTGCCCTGAGGATTAGAGACTCCACCTGAGCTTGTTTTACAAGCATAACAGAAAAAATTAATCTCTGCTGGCAGCGATCCCACTGGGATACTGATGAATAATGATATCCCTCTCTTGCTGCCCTCTCAGTCCACTAGAAAAGCCACTCTAACCCAGCAACGTGGAAACCGCTGAAACCATTCCAGCTGTGGATTAGCAGGCAGTCAAGCATCCATCTGTTCTGTGTGAATCAAGAGAAAGCAAACACGCATTCTTACAGCTAAAGAAGTATTAAAAATTAGCATCTTATATGACTGCATATAGTAAATATTAAGACAATCATATACAAAAGAAAAAATAATCTATTATCTACACCTCATGTTGTTTACATTTGCTTGCTGCCTTAAGCAAATGATAAAACAGTTGGAATTCACCTCATGAACCTACAGAATATTGTGCATTCAATGACTGACTATGTTTAAGATAAAATTTCTTAATATTGTATGTATCAGTTGTACCTAAAAATATTTTGTAAGTAGACATGCATACACACACTAAATAAATATGTGAACATAGTAGCATGCCTTCACCTTGAAGAATTTAAGAGACCTGTTGTGAGAGGGATTTCAGCCATTTTCTCGCCCTCTAAGGTGAGAGGAACAGACTTGTAATATTTTCTCTTTCTGAAAACTAGTAGTTTGAATAATCTTTGCTGGATTGCTGTATTTTTCCACTGGAAGACAGAAAGGAAAGGCAGTGGGAAGTTGGCATGTGGACAACCCAATTAAATTGGTGATGTTTGATTTGCCTCTTCCATGGCAAATAGGACAACGATATACTATAAATTAAGGAAAGCTATATTCGAGCATCATCCCAGATAAAATTACTTAGAAAACTGCATAATTTCACAGTTCTCACATACAACAATTCCAATATTTTGCTGGATGCCTGGCCCACATTCATTAAGCTGCAGAGGTGAAGAAAATCTGCAACTGTTTCTTCTCTAAAAGCAAGCTTACTATGCTATACCAATTTTACAAATATATGTATTAACTTTTTCAAATGCTAAGGAAACTTTTTGCCTTTTGGTAGCAAAAATCCCTCTGCAATTTCTTCTAACATTATAGGTAGCATGACCTACCTAAGTAACTGTGAAATAAAGCACCTTTTAAATACTAGGCAAATAATAGAAGAGGCCGATTTCTTAAAAGTTCATCTGTGATAATACATAACATCAACATTTAAAATAAAATTCAACCTTCTAAAGCTAGCCAGGTTCCATCAGGAAAAAAAAAGAAAAGAAAAGAATGAAACAAAGAAAGAATCTAAATGTAAATAGAAAAATACAAGTGTCAGATACTTCATTAAGGACTGATCAGTAATCCTCTTACATCCCTTTTTTTCCCCTAAACTACTATGCTAAAGGAACAATATAGGCTGGATACCAATCATGTATGATGTAATTGTTTTGGCCAAACCAATCCTTTCCTGAAATTTCTGTGCCAATCAGAGAACAAGCTACAAAATGCCATCCTCTTTCAGTTTTACAAGTCTGAGCAATAACTTCTTTGCTGACAGATAAAAACATTTGTGTGCCTTTAAACAGCAGTCAGTAAGGCCGAGTTGGTGTCACTAAGTGAGCTGAATTCTGTGAAAACAAATTAATCAGCAATGTAATTGTAACTGCAGCAATTTATAGTACAATAGTGTAATTCTATCAAAAGCAAAGGCAATAACTAGAAACCGGTGAAGACAAGAGAACGGCAGAGGGCCTAAATTTGCGGCAGAGGGCCTAAATTTGCGGCAGAGGGCCTAAATTTGCGTATCGCGCTTTATTTACAAATTGGGAGGCACAAAGTAGGTAGAACTTCTACTGACTTGCTAAAGGCACACTGAGCTTGTACGACTGCCTTCTGGAGTACTTGGGGCACGAGAACCCACAGCCATTTATCAAAGCATCATTGCATATTATAAAATATTCAGCTTTACCTTAATAAAGATGCAGTTTAGAACTTCAGTTTTGTTTCCACAAACACAAACGTTATTTCAACAAATACATTGTATATTTGAAAACAGGGCCATATGACATAACTCATGAAAAAAACCTGTTTCTTTTTCAATATGAATCCTTTGCAAAATATTGGCTGCATCTACACAACTACGCATAGTTTGAATTCTTGCATAATGATGATGGCTACAATTCTAACTGCCAAGTGGTAAGTAAAAGGCTTTTGTGCTTAAATAAGTAAATAAATAAATGAATAAATAAATGGTACATGGTTGAATTGCCTGTAATTCTAAGCAGTCAGCTAAACCAAGCTTGCTATCACTGAACTTGCTTCTCGCATATATACCAAGGACAAGCATTGATTTGCCGCAGATGGCAGCCAACATTCGCATTTGTAAATACAAGACCAGGACAGTACTCCTATTTACCCTAGCAGATACAAGTGTATTAGTTTCCTGGTTTATCAAAATAGTTTTCATTAGTATACAGGAGTGTTTTGCTGCTGTAACTGCATCTGTAGCTCCTCTTAAAGGAATTTATTTCCTCATTTTTCTGAAAGAAACAGTTACTAAAGCAGCTGTTTGAAATGAGGATATAGCCTGAGGCTGCCGGCTTCCACTACCACAGCTATATGCACTTTCACAAGTTTTTCCCTTGGACATTGCACTGCAATCAAAACAAATTGAAAAAAAAAAAAAGAAACAAAAAGAAACTATATTTTTTCCAAGATAACAGTTCTTGTCTTATGGCCTACTTCAGGGGAAATGTATGTTTGAAACCTTTAACTTCTGCTTTAAAATAGGTTTTAGTTTAACTTTCCTGAGTATTGATTCAGTTTTTCAAATTGGCAAGTAATGACAGAAGTTGAGTAAGAAGATTGGAAGGGAAAAAAAAAAAGGAGATCTGTTAATCGGAGATTAGAAAGTCATGTGTGTTGGAGATGGGAAGGTTTTATATTTTCTGGTTTTGAATGTGATTCTTTCTTATTGATGCCATAAAAATGAAAGGCTTATACCATGTTCTGTTAGTTGTCAGTGGTGGGCATTGTCATCTTGATTTACCAAGCAATTGTGCTTTTCTGGAAAGGCGGGGAGCATGTGATGCTTTCAAACTAAAAATCAAACAATCATTTGGAAAAAGAAAAATAAATAATTGTGTCATGATGTTAGAAAAAAAAAGACTATATTCAAGTACTACAGCAACATTCAAAATTGCTCCATCTACTGGGACTAGAGAAAAATCAAGACAAATTTAATGTGTGAGTATTCATGTGTGTACGTACTCTTTCTGCTAAGTACAAGGTATTTTGAATATACTGGATATAGATGATGGAATTCGGATTCTATTAAAATTCACTGTAGCATTTTGTTTTATTTTTATGCAGCCAAATAAAATTTTCAAATTTAAACTATTTTATTAAAACCACTGTGATACTATCTAGATGTTCCAAGTGGGAACTGAAGCACAAATGTTTTAAAATATTTAAAATCCAGAGAATATAGGCTATATAAAAATTAAGTAAATGATCCTGTAAATGACTGTGTTTAGGATGAAATTTATGCATTGAACAGTCCTAGATATGGATTTTTTGTGAAGAAAAGACTTAATGGTAAGAGGTAACAGTTTTCTCCAGTTATAAGCGGTCACTAAAATTTGCATAATGGCTGAGGCCTGTTCCTATTTGTAGAGTGGCCACAGCAGTCATGTTCATACCATTGAGAATGAACAACATATGTGAAATCAAGTATGTAAGTTCTTTAAAGGTTAGGATGTACCATCATTGCTTTGCATTTGATATAAAGTTTATGTAATAAGAATGTCTATTCTTGACACTGAAATGCCAAATTTAAAAAGAATAGCATAATTAATACAGTTTTGCTATACTTTTATGCCTTGAAGAAAATCATAGTAGCACCTTTATTGCCTTCTAAATTAAATGTAAATGTAAAGTTAAACTAGCAAATGATTGACTTAGGAAGAGTGATCTGATTTTTTTCTTATAGAACAGAAAACCAGTTTTATATAATATCTTAAAGAAAACAAAAGCAATGTTTCTGCCATGGCTTGCAGATAAGATATTACACAAAACAGCTCAGGTTAGCTTGTTCTTGGGCAACATTTTTGTAACTTATTAATTCCTCCTTCCCTGGCATCTAACTGGAAACCAGTGGCAAAGATGGTTTATTGCTGAGTCAAAAACCTTTGTGGCCCCTTTATGGGAGACTCAACCAACAGCTTTAAGATATAATCCTGCTAAGGAATAAAATTATTTTAGATTCAGAGCATAAATATTCACAAAGACTCGCATGATTCCCTGGTTAGAATAGGATGTGTCAATGATGAACAGAAAATAAAGCTATAGGTTAACTGAGTTACCTAGAATCTCATAGTACAAATACCTAACAGGTAATGAAAGACAGATAAGGTGTTAATACCTTTACTCTTTTGTTATCTATGTATCTGGATGGAGATTGCCTGTTTCATGAACCTCCTCCTTCTACCTTTCACATCTGCTACTCCAGCAACGCCAGATTTTCTGCTGAGTTCCAAAATACTTAGGCTAATACAGGCCAGTGTAACAAAACTGTCAATTATCAGATAGAAATGTAGGGAAGAGGTATGTGGATACCAAACTTACAAGTCTACGTTTCTATCACAGAAAGATGGATACGTGTGCCCCAGTATAAGACAAATACCATGCTGTTCTGTCCCTAAGCTCCCCAGTTAGAAAGAAACCCATCTCTTATAACCAGTTTACATGAGAAAGAGCAGTAGGCACAAGAAAACCAAGCAGTTCGCTCTTGCGGGTAGAATTCAAAATCAGAAATAAGGGATAACGTGCAGATAAAACAAGGGCTGAAAGACGGTAATGTTCTCCCCTTCACTGTCCGGTATGAAGAGATGTAACAAAGTATTTGCTCTGTAAATAAGAATATTAACCAGATAAGTGTAGTAACAAATCACCAAAAATCATGAAGCTAGTGGATCTAGCCATCACAGTCCTGATCAATCATCAAGGCAGACCTCCTGTCCTGAAGTTACAACAAACCTTCATTTGATTTTAATAAGATTTGCGGTGACTGCTGATTTAGTACAGAAAATGACAAAAAATACCCCAAAGTAACTCTCACTATTTTTTACCCAGACCTCTGTTCTAATCTGTGCACCTAACTTTCAGAATAAAAGGAAACAGTCTTTAGGTACCTCAGGGAAATCCAGTCTGTCAGTAATAATTCATGAACACTTTCTCATCAATAATACTTAATGCAAGAAGCACCATAACTCAACAGTGATTAAGCTCATTTGGATTACTACTGTCTGAAGCACGGTTAGGAAAGTTTTAAAGAAAGCTCTATGGAAAAGCACCAAACATTTTCTCTCAGAAAAATTACAGGTCCACTTACACAAGTCAGTTACAAAAGTAACTGAATCTGAACTTTGCCTGCTAACTGCAAACCCGAGACAGATTAAACATCTCGAGTACAGATTTACTGAGAGGAGAAGGGAAAGCGTGAGGGGATTGTACCCCACCTATTTGTATCACTCATTACTGAATACTTCCAACACGACTGCGGGGCTGTTCCCATGTGCCATGTTCCTGTTCACGTTATGGATACTTCAACCCCTAAACCATACTGAAAAAAATTCATTTGATCTTGTAAAATGCTGGCAGATGATCAAATGAAAAGATAAAACAAAAACAGAGAAAAGAACAGCTATTGGAGAAGACTATGAACGGTCTTGACTACTAAGTGGAAACAAATCTTACTACAAAGTGACTTTTTTGAGAGAACCACCAGCACTAGAAACACGAGTTGCAAAATTGATAATTCATTGATAATTGATGAGTGATCCTGAATTCTGAACACTCCCATCAGCACGGCAAAATATCAATCTGAAACTCCAAATCCCTTAATCAAACTCAAATTTAAAACCCTTAATAAGATCATAGATTTCAGAATGCAATCTTGCTTTTCTCCTATTCTCCTGGTTTTGTTTTAAATAAACTTTTGTTTCTTTTCAAGTCATACATAGACAATTTGGTAAAAACTTGTATATATCCCATTTCAAACCCACAACATCAGTATTTTCTTTGTTACAATTGTACACTTCTGCCTTCCTTATATACATCAGACAACTCAGAGACATAGAATCGTTTAGATTGGAAAAGACCTTTAAGATCATCGAGTCCAACCGTTAATTTAGCACTGCCAAGTCCACCACTAAACCATGTCCCTAAGCACCACATCTACCTGTCTTTTAAATACCTCCAGGGATGGCGACTCAACGACTTCCCTGGACAACCTGTTCCAATGCTTCACAACCCTTTCTGTGAAGAAATTTTTCTTAATATCCAATCTAGTAAACTTGTACGTGTCTAAAGGTTTGCAAGATTATGAACAACGCCAGCAAAAAAAAAAGACCCACATGTCACATCTACAAAATCCTGCAACTGCATTTGAAAAATGTTTTGGATGGTTATTCTTAAATAACACGGTCCAAAATTCAAAACTTTTAAACTGAGTGATCAGCAGAATAATCACAATTATGTTTTCCAACGATAATAGGCCCTTTTGTAGTATAGCTACAGCTTTCAGTTCCAGCATCATTAAGAGATTCTTCAAATTACTTTTTAAATATCCCTTTCCCTCAGGATTTTCACTTATACCTAATTAGACTACTTACCCCATGCCATGTAATTCCCCATTGCCAAAACTGCTAAATGCTTCAATAAGAAGGAGGAGGGCACCAGTGGAGCAAGGCAGATGTAATGTCATTGGTTAACAATAGAGGTGTGAAGCAACTGCCGTAATTATAAAACTCATTAATTCACAGTGTTCAGGGGAAAAAAAAAATAATCCTTGGCAATAACTCTGTTGAAATGGCAATTCTTTTCAACAGTACATCAGATTGAAAAAAACCTTTCAATTTACACCTTCAATAAGACAGAACAGTAATTTCATTAGTAATTGTGAAAATCAACATCTGCATAAAAAGGAAAAATTGTCAGCTATAGTGGCATCCAGTGTTCATACATCTTTCAAATTGACACGTGGCACATTTTGACACCTAAATGATTTTATTTTTAGTCTCATTCCTCTTATGACTGTAAATGGATAACTTCCAAGACTATACTTTTAGAAAAAAAAATTAGAAAGTATTAAAGCAAGATTAATGAATTTTAAATTTTACAATCTCTGCCCAACAGTAGGGTCCTAGGTTTTGTCTACAACAAAATATTTGCTATTTACCTTTGCGATTCATGGATGCAAGCTTTTTAAACAGATGAGGAGCCCTGACATGAGATAGATAGCACTAGGTTCTGCTTCCATCATTCACCTTCCATATGCTGCTCACTAGCTTAGGCAGCGTCATGAAATGTCCCCCATCTCTGCTAATGCTATTCTCAAACTTTCCCTGTCCAAATTTGTCCGAAAAAAAATTTCTGAAGTTTCTAGGTGGAACAAATTTTCTCTAGAGAGAAGAGGGGACTTTAAAGAGACAGCAGCTGGAGTAAAGCTCTCACCTTAAATACTCAGCATTAAATTATTTAACTTCTGTTCACTAGTGGGTATTTCTTTTCAAAATTTCAGTTATTTTACATAGAGCATATATAGGAATTGTGGTTTATTACCACGTTGAATGGAGCTGAATACAGTGAATTTCATTTTATATAATTTGCAATGTTTTCTGACAACAGAACAACAGATACCACAGGGTCAGTGATAGCAATTCCCCTATTTAAGCTGTCTAACACATTCCATTATAAAAGATTACTGTGGCCTTTATGTCTTAGCCGTAACACTCCGAATGTTTGCAGCAGGTGATTTAAATTTATCAGAAAGAAAGTCTCTATACTAGAAAAGTGGCTTTCCTAGTGTCATAAACTGCCGATCAGGTTTTGTTGAGATGCGAACTGTTGAATAGCACTATTTTAATTTTTCTTCTTGTATTTCTCCTCAGAGAAATTTTGGCAGGATGTCAAAACAATAAAGAATATAAAAGTAAACTACATAAATACTTAAGATGGGACTCTAGATTTTGAAGTTAACACTTGGAAATCAGAATATTAAAGAATTTAGGCCACTTGTATAATGTGTATAATATAACAGAGATTAGAATCATAAGCGTGAAGAAACAAGCTTTCCTGTATAACATTCAGGCACTTTTAAAATATGTGTGTACAAGTGGAGTTACACCATTTTGAAACAGAAGATTTTGTAGATACAAGTACTTAAGTACTTAAAAAGGAAAATGGAGTAAAACCCGATTCTTTTATGATGAGAATGTAATTCTATCATGCTGCATCGTACACTGCATCTCTAAATTTGTACCCTAAAATCTTTTGCCTTGCATTGCACTTCTCTACTAAACAATCCTTAGACTAACTGTATGAGCTGGCATTATTGCTGGTTGTGACCTCAGGGATCATGAAGTGGCTGGCAGAAGGAAAAGAAGGCATTTTAGGAAACAGGTCTTTCCCGTATGTCTCACCCACTTCTTAAAGCTGCTGTATCTTCCAGATTGTCCCAGTGCAAAGTGATGGTCCTGGTACAGATTTAGGCTGTTGATATGCAGTTACTATTCTGGCATTTTAGTATTCTACCTAACTTACTTAGAAAAAAAATAAAAATCAGATTTGTATAGATCCTGAACATTATGAAGAGACTTAAGATGAGAAACAGGTCTACACAGTAATTTTGATGTATTAATTAGACGAAACACTTGAAACATCACAAATGATTCAGGTATATTACTCAAAACAACAAAAAATGAAATTACAGATCAGGGAAAAAAGGCTTTTCTTAATTTTGGGGTGTTTTTTCATACACTTGTAAGTGTCTTAAAGAGTCATGAGTTACATATGTTTAAGTTAAGAAAATATCAGCACTTACTGTCAGAATTAAGAGCAATTCTTCAATGTTGCTTTCAGGTTTCAACTGGTCCTTGAACATCCCAATAGTTGGATGCTTCAAATAGTAATAGGAAGCAATGCGACCGTATGTCAGAGGTTCAATGCTGCGATTATCCTGTTAGAAGAGGAATCAAATATACATGGTTCCTTCATGGTTCATTATACATTGTTCCTACAAAACTGCAAAATATTTTAAGACTACTTTATAAGAGAGAACAGCAAAAATCATTTAGCTTCATAATTTAGCTGCAACCCTAATTAAGCCCAGTTTTCAACATAAGTCTTACAAATAGCTCCATAGACTAACATCTCAAACCAGAAGCACGTATCTTGCTGTTCCCAACTTTTAGGAGCATGTATCTTACTGAATCTTGTAAAGTACAGATTAGTCTTACCTCCCCAATTTCAATACAGTAGGAGCATTCCAAATCAAAGAGGGATTTCTCAACAAGGCTTGAGAGGTACTTATTCATAGTGTCATGGCTCACATCATCCAAGTTATAGTAACTAGATAAATTGAAAACAGATGCATTACATGAATACTTTTGACACTCTGAAGATTTTTAACAATAACGTCTTGTAGGAAAACTTACAAGGCTGTTATAATACACACACATACTTGGAAGAGCAATATCCACATTAAACAATTAAACACAGAACTGTTCCCTCATATAGTCTAACAAGAAATTCATTATTCTTAAATAATTTGTGGGAGTAACCAACATAATACAAGCAGGTACATATGGAAAGATGGTAATTTATTTGTCTATTAATAGAAAGGTTGACACAAACAGAACTGGACAGGCTATATTTTGTTAGTGGGAAAATTTTCCTGATTGCATATGTACATTTTCCTGATTATATAAGTATGAAAGTGAACAGGCAATACTAACATAAGTAACAGTATTTTAACTTAAAAAGAAAGGAGGAAAACCCACCAGGGATAGCAACTGTTTTTACATCCTGGAACTCTGAAAATAAAAACTAGGCATATAGTGACATCTCTTGAAAAAGTAACCTTTCACCAATCCGAATGTTGGTGTTTGTTGTTATATTTCTGAGTAATTTTATTCTCAAAGCTAAAATTGCTAAAAGAAGGAAAAGGGTATTTGTCACTGTGGTTACTTCAGATGTTCATTTTCAGGTAAAATTGTTTAGGTAAACTCTATATAGTAACACTTGTTCTCAGTTATCTGTAGGAAGGAAAAATGTTTAGAAAGTGTGTCAAAACGTATTGATATGTCAGCGTATAAAAAAGACCCAGTGACTGAAGTTTGCACTCCTTAACTGTAGAACTTAAGCTGTATTGTAAGATTCTGACTTGCACAAACTAACATAATCTCAGGGAGAGCTTTTACCTAAAGAACTCCAGATAAAAATGCAGTAAGAACTGGTGTCTAGATTCAACAAAGGCATCAATTCAGAAAGTTAACAATTAAGTTCAGTGAACAGTAGAGAAAAACTGAGCATGCTCAGAAAGTTTAAAAATTCTGAATTTAAGCAGAGCAACTAAATCATGCAATTTCAAAGTGCAATTCAAACGAACAAAAAAAGTGATGATTTACTGAAATGTTAAAAAGCACAGTAAAAAAGGTTGCACCTGCTCATTTAATTCTGTAAAATACTGTCGCACAAATAGACTACTGAGATTGCTGCAACAATGAAAGATGCTCCTTTGTTCATACTAGCTGCTTTACTAAAATTTCCCACTGTTACGATGTACTCAGCATCCCCACTGGAAACAATACCACATGCTGTAATGGAGATTAGGTTCTTTCAGTGTTATTTTGTGCAGGTGAACAACAGGCTGCGAAACAGTGTGCTGAGATTCATTTTAGCTGATTTTACATAGTTACAGCTACACCTGAGTTAGTCTTTTTAACTCCCTTTACTGCCAATGGAGAGAAATGTGTGCTTGCAGAATGCTATTCATCCGAAGTATTTTACATATCTGCTTTAGCATGAGATGAAATGTAATCATTGACTCAAAAAAAAAGGAACTTTAGGCTATCAGTTCAGTTGTTGATGCTATATTTTGGGCAGATGAATCCCATTTTCTGAATTACGCTCTATTTTGTTTACTGTAATGCTGCTGTTAGCAAATTTCAAAAGATGGAACTGCGTTTTTATATACTCCAAGCATTCTCCTGTGACTGTTTTATGAAGAGAATCTGATTTGCACTATTATTTTCTGAAACACAGTTTTTAACATCTATCTTTTTGAGTAGCAATAGCACAACTAAAAAAAAAGCCCGCATGCTAAATAGCAGTACAGTCGTTTCCAGATTTTTTCCCTTGTTATTAATCCCAAATTATGGCGTTAATTCTCTGATGCTTTGAATGGTCACTTATAATTGGGTAAAGTTGGTGTAAAACACTATTACCATAAGAATAAGATTAAAAAACCCTGTTCTGATAACAGGAAACAGTCAGCTATGTTAGACAGCAACAAACTATATATATATGGCAGTGGAGTATTCAACTCTGTGATATTTTATACGGGTTCATGCTGAGATGATCTCAAATCACAGCTATTGTCCAAAACCAAACCAAACACTTATATTGACTAAAAAGTTTGATATGGTAGACAGCCACATATCATCACCCTTATGCAAAGAAAACTTATTTGTTGCAAAAGTACTCTAACATTGTTTTCAATGCAACTTAATTTTTGTAAGTCCCCATTTAAATTTACTGAAGTAACGTAGTCATGACAAAAATCGGTCTATATTTCCATCTGCATCTTTCATGTGCCTGACATCACCAAACACATTTAGATTCTGTTTATTAGCAGACTTTGTAACATTTTGTATAGCTTCTGAAAATAATCGAGCAAATTAACTACACAAGTTGTTTAAGGATGTGAAAAGATTTTCTATTTTATACTTCTAAACCACTAATGATTCATTAGTATTTATTCTAAATTGAATGTAACACTACTGAAATGATTCTAATTAAGGCATTTTGTTGTCACGGTATTCAGACTTTCAATGTTTCATTGCAGCACTATTATTTGCAGTATCACATCATTGATGATGAATACTAATAAAACAAAGGAAAAGATACAGGCAATACACTGAAATTCTTTTTTAAGACTGAAATTTAGGATAGTAATTCAAACAAATTTTATCTTGTGCTCTGCCTAATTTGCAGTATTTCGCACTGAATTTGAAAACGTAAAAGGCATTATAATGCCTTTTAAAAACTATGTGAATTTAAAATTTGCTGATTTTGGGTAATTTTTTTGTCAGAGGAGTAAATATATAGCTGCCTAGTGCAAATAAAACAATGTAAAGAAAAATCTTAAATGGTTTGTAATCTTGAGTGAAGTGGTACCAGTGTGTTTTAACTACTATCTATAATGGGGTAAATATAATTTTGAGCACACCCACAGGAGTTTCTTGGTCACTCAGCACATTTTCCCCTAATAAAAAGCAAAGCCATTCATCTAGAAAGACTATGTTAAAAACATTAGCAAAAACAGAGGTATCATGACATTAGGCAGTATTTTGAATGCACAGGCATAAATGCACGTTGAATTTTGCATGTTGGTATACTCCAAGTATAAAAACTGCATCGTATGTGCGTTCCTCTATGAAGCTATATTACCTAACTATTTAATTACAGATAAAGAATAAAAACAATGCAGTTTCATGCTCACTGCATTGAATCATCTAGTCATTACTTTCCCTTTGCTATAAACAGACAGCCTACCTTTTTATCAGCACACCATTTCATTTATTTCACAGTGAAGCCCAGTTTCACAATAATTGACTTGTCAGAAGCTCTAATTTATGAGGCTGGGCTCTGTAAGCCTTCTCCTATATTGGACTCAACCTGCACACAAGCAGGGTTGAATATTTACAATGCTGTTAACAGGTGCTGAGTTGTTTAATGATTCTAATAGCCAGAAGCGTACTGAGAAAGCCAGCGGGATCACAATTACAGGCTGTTTGAACACAACAATTACTCGTCCCCTGAGAGGTGTGAAAGTCAAAGGCAGTTTTATCCTAACAGCATCTAGCACATGGGCTAGACAGGCTAACTTCCATTAGTAGTCCATTGGGGAAAAGCAATAACAAACCCCTAGGTATCATAAAAATTTACAAAGTATGTAAAATTTAAACAATCAAAACCTGAAGGAACTATTTATTGTCTTTTAAATAATATATTTTAAATCCCAAACCTTGTAGAGCTTAGCAAGAACAACAAACCATGAAACGTGAACTTATTTCTATAATCTAAGGAAGTGTGGAATTTCATCAGCTGAGAAAGACAGAGACACGTGCAGGAACATAAAATGTAGATGAAGTTACAGAAAACATTTAGGATTTAATGTGAATGTTGGCAATCATTTCCTGTTTAGCTTATGTAAACCTGACCTGAGATATCTCTGGGAAATTTTTCATCAGCCTTGAAATGGGCCTGCTATAACTGTCAATGCTGTGAAATCATTTGTTACAGCACCATGTTTTTTATGTTCAGATTATACGGTAGTAATAGTGACACACATAATGAAAATCGGTGGCAGAGTCAGCCAAAAATATTAAAAGAAAAAACTTGCCAGCCGGAAGGCCTTTTGAAACAAATGCACAAAAAAAGACGAATCTACAGCAATCACTTGGTAGCAAGAAAGTGAGTTTTTAGAGTCCTGAAGCAGAATTTTGTTATGAACAAGTATGGGGGAAGCACAGACAGTCATTTTTGTAAATCGCTTTACTGCAGTCATCGGTTGCGTTTACTTGCATCAGCCTGTGGCCTTCAGCAGCTGCCATCTTCAAATGGTACCATGGAAATGGTACTGTTGATGGACCTTCATAGCCAGAGAGCTATGAACCAATGTACCAACTCACTTCTGTTGTTAAGGCACCACTGACTGACTCCGAGTCTGTGGCCAGCTTGCTAAAATGCACTACAGCATGCAAAGTGCTGCAGAGAGTAATCTCTATCTGCATCTTACTTGTATCACATTTTCTTGCATTCATATATTCGCTTATGCCAGCTATGAGAAATAGTTACATTGCTACCTTTAATCGGTTTTTAGTATATTGTACATTGTGGTTATTTAAGAAAAAAAAGAGTTCAGTTTCTCTGACATCAGCAAGGTATTTGCCTCCATCAGTGCTTCTAATTAAAATATTTACAGGAAAGTTTACCTCCTAAGATGCATTCATAAGATGATAAATCAGAGGTAATGGGCACATGTAAATTTCCTTACATATTGATTGGGCATTTCTTTTTCCTATGATACATTATAACAGATAATTTGTACAGGTAAATCATATCCAAGAGTAGGAAGACAATTATGTGAATTTGCTTTCTGAATGAGGACATGTGGGGTCTTCAGCTTTGCATTCTCACCTAAGACTACAGCAGACCTGGGAACAGGAGGCAGCTCAAACCCTCAGCAGCCCGGGGCTTCCCAGTCTGAGAGAATCAGAAAAACTTCATTCGTGTGAATAGTTTGGTAAAAGCATACAATGAACTACATTCCTGGACTTTTCACATCACTGTGACCCTAATAATCTAAAAAACCAAGTTCTTGTTATGAAATTCATAACAATGCCTACAGATATTATTTATGAAGTATATATACATGCACACAGATCTAAATGTGGCTGTAAAAGAAAGAATCCACTTTGAGAAATATCTGTTCACCAACTCAAAATATGGACATTGGTAATTACCGCAGTGCAAGATACCTGTACCTTCTTAGCTTCTGTTCTTAGTAGCTACTGCTAAACTTTTCCATTTTATCTCTTAATTTCAGTTAATTTAACTTTATTCAGTAATCCCCCCTCCCTTCTGATATAATTCCAAACTAGCGCTACAATTTGAGTAACTATGATTTTGTCACTGAAATACATATTATTCTATCCTGACTGGCTGATATTAGCTGCCATCTCAATGCCAGAAACATTGGAACACTCTATAATCATAATTTTTATTCGGATGTTTTATTCACGTTATTAGACATGCTCAGCTAATCATACTGGGAAAAGGAAATTTTAAATAAAATATAATTGTATGATGATAAGAGCATCAGAGATAATTTATCATTTACACTATATTATTCTTTCACTCCAGAAAACTTTGTAAGACTGACATACAATGAAAAAGATACCCCTTAATAATAATTCTCAGTATGAATTAATAAAACAATTTTTTCAGGTCTTCACAAGAAATTTACACAGAAAACTGATTTTATAAGTGTGTACATATACACACACTCATATAAATACACAAAAAACCACACACATTTTAAGTGATGTGATGTGTGCTCTCAGAATATCTAAAAATTAACTTTCCAAATGAAAGCTGATTCTGCTTAACTTTACATATGTTGTAAATTTCTATTTCTCTTTTACTGCACATGTATCTGGAAAATATCATAACCTGATTTACAGAAAATGTTTCCCATAGCCATTTCTCTTTTGTAGAAAGCTGCAGATTACAGTCTTTTATAAGGGTAAAAGAATGAAATAGTCAAGGAATTTCAGCCAAGGAAAGGAGACAGACAAGCCTCTCAAAATAGCCCCTTTCAAAGAATAGGGCACTTCAATGATCTGTCCTGTATGATCTTGACTAAGTAAAGAACTTGTATGATCTTGAATAAGTAAAGAACTAAAGTTGTTCATGGAAAGGAGAACACATTGTAGTACTTGACTGAAGTAGCACAGAATCTTTGCCTTAACGTGGAAGTTCAAAAACCTCTACATTTAGAAAGAATGGCTCTGGGGGAGGGAAAGATTTTTGGGGGAGGAAAAGAGTGTGGAAGAAACTCTGGATACTGAGACTGGTACACTCTGATAACAGTTTTTTATTTGTGCCACCCCGCTCATTTGCACATCACCTCTTGAACAACATGCACCCGACTCGTCAGTATGCCTCTGAATGAAACTAGCACTCAGCTACTCCACTCCCCCAAATCAACGGCTCAATCACTCGTCTTAACTAGACAGTTAAAACCCATTTCACAGATTTCAAGATACAGGGATTCACCAAACAGGAAAATTAAAATGGTGTGATGACAAGAAATATCGTAACATGCAACACCGTTAAAAAAAGCCATTATTACAAGTCTAACAAATTATCTCAAGTGTGCCAGAAAAACTTTCATAATGACTGCATGTTTAGAAGAGACCTGAATACTTAGAGCAAAAGGATACTTTGATCCCTGTCTCACAACAAAGGTGGATTAATGTTACTTAAATAGTGCAAACTGTAGGCATTCAGTAAAGCATTTTATGATACTGGATTGGAATAGAATGATCCTAGATTTGTTTATGCAGCTTTAATATACAAGTAGCTAAAACTGGCAATAAATGAGAATATAAATCTTCTGCATATTATCTAAGCCCATTATTTTGGGGATTTACAGCATCACATGCAATGACTTTTATGCCAATGAATCCCAAGGCAATTTACCAATCATGCATATGGGAATTACTTATTCACCACTAAGGTACAATCACCTGCTGGCTGGGAAATAGTTCTTGTTTTGCAGCGGAGAGAAAGTCAACAAAATTGCTTCGGGGCAGGACATGATAAACAACACTGTATCAAGTAACACTGAGTGGGTATTGTGTCACTACCCAACCCAAAATTCAGCCATTGTGCTCCTACTCTTGTGACAAAATAAATCCTAAAACCTTTGGATTATTAAAGGCAACAAACAGTTCTTGTCTGGTAGTATCAATCATTTCATATGCTCTCATATGGGAAAGTAAAGTCCATTACTATATTGTAATTTATTCAAAGTTATCTCAACTATCACTGAGTTCTCTTCATAAATCACAGAATCACAGAATTTTCAGAGTTGGAAGGGACCTCTAGAGATCATCTAGTCCAACTCCCCTGCTAAAGCAGGATTGCCCAGAGCACATTACTCAGGACTGCATCCAGGCGGGTTTTGAAAATCTCCAGAGAAGGGGCCTCCACAACCTCCCTGGGCAGCCTGTGCCAGTGCTCTGTCACCCAAACTGTAAAGAAGTTTTTTTCGTGTGTTGGAACAGAACTTCCTATGTTCCAACTTGCACCCATTGCCCCTCGTTCTGTCACTGGGAATCACCGCGAAGAGTCTGGCTCCATCCTCCTTCAACCCACCCTTTAGGTATTTGTAAGTAATAATAAGGTCTCCCCTCAGCCTTCTCTTCTCCAGGCTAAAGAGTCCCAGCTCTCTCAGCCTTTCCTCATAAGGGAGATGCTCCAATCCCTCAATCATCTTGGTTGCAAAACTCTTCAGTTTTCCTTCCTCATTCAAACATTCACCGTGCTGGAACTGCTTGGCTTGTAGGAGGTCTGAAAATAACACACAGTAGGTCCAGGAACTCTACTAATTGGCTAGTTTATTAACTTTGGATGAAACTGAATAGAATTTATTATCACGTCAAAGAATGGAAAGTGTGCACATCCATTGTATTTGCACTTGGTATCTAAAGTGACCTCTTTAACACAGTCCATTCACAGTCAATGACACAGTCCTTCATTTTTCTCCCTGCATGATGGAGTGCAGTGTGAATACCGAGTACCTCTCTGTGGATGAGGCAGAGGGTAAAGCAGCACAACTTGTGAACTGTTCCAACCCGCATGTGTGGCATTCCAATGAAAGACTCCAATTTCATTAGAAACTTAAATTTGCATTCTTATCTTGCCATTATGGACATGGCTAGTCAAGATCTGTTCATCTTGTTTCTTACTACAAAGATTCCACATCTCACTTTTTTCTTTTTTTTTTTTCCCCCTAACTTTCTTCCCACAATGCTCTCAGAATAGCAGAACTTTTGCTTAAAAGTTGATATAGCGACAACTTCAGATTTAGGTTTCTATGACACTGCGCATTAAAGAAATTGCTGAGAAAAAAGGGCTGTCAGTGGGAACCTTCTTTTATATCGGGAAGAGCTTGCCTATTAAATCAGAAGACTACATTTCTATATTCAACACTTACCTTTGGGCTACAGATTCTGTAAAAAAATCTACCTACCACAGATACCACATGATCAAAGCTTGACAAAGACAAATCAACAAAATCACTTTAACACAGCAATTCAAGAGCAAGACATTTTAAAATAACATTAGTTATTCTTTACACTAAAAAAGAACAGAGTCTGCAGTGGCATAGTTTTTAACATTAGTTGTAGCATGGACCATGTGTAAATTCCAAAGTCATACAAATAAACATGGCTTTATCCATATCTAACCTAGACAAAACCAGAATTCAGCCGTTTGTCACTCTCAGGGGAGAAATACCTTCCACATAAATGTATTCATTTTGTTAGTTACGAAGTGAGAGAATCGAGTATGTTTTCTTTAGTTTACAGTTCTAAAATTCTGCATTTTAAATTTCCCAATAAGATTAGGCAGAAATTCTGTTCTGTGGGAGATTCTCAGTATAGCAGTAAATGCAGAATTCAAAAGTAATTAAGATGAAAAAGGAATCAAAAGAAAATATTTTATCACCTGCAGGCTCCCACCAGCAGTTGCCCATAAAGAACCCAGCCGAAAATTCAGCCAAACGTTACGGACATTAACCTGACTTCAGAAATTCAACACTCTGGAGTACATAAAGAAATATTTAGTGCTATAAATACCTAATTCTTTATTTGCCACATTATTTTGGTGGGTGAATGATCACATGACAGGCAACATACCATTTACCTAAAACAATGTTGTGGCAAAGGCAGACTACATTGCTGGAACAGCTCAGAACGATCTGCATACCAGCTGGAGCAAGGCAGTATGATAACAATCATTGAAAATATTGCACACATGGTTTCACCAGGATACCCTAATGAAAGTAAACTTTATCACAGAGAAACAGCTGATAGCTATTCCCTCATTTATCAGGAAAATCCAGATCTTAATAGATTTTCTATAGAAAACTGGGCAGAACATATCTATGTGGTAGCTAAAAAAAAAAGTAACACATTATAAATACAATACCTAAAGGAATGTGATAATCTGGAGTTTTATTTTAGGGATGCTGATATAGCCCTCTCAATAAGGCTATTTTATAGTTGTCACTAAATTGTAAAGTTAACTGCCAAGAAACGCATTTATATATAGAGAAAAAAGTATTAAAAAAATGTGCACACAAGTTTTATTCCATGTGTGGGCCAGTAATGCTCCTACATTGGAGACTGCTAAGCATTCTGGGCTTCAACAGCAGTGAGATCACCTTTGGATCAACTCTACCCTCAAGTTACCTTGAGATTAAATTGCATTTGTATTTTATACTCACGTTGGGTTCATTATAAGTCGACGGAAGAAATAAGTCCAGGTGATATAATCCATTGCATCCTGCTTAGAGGTAATAGTTCCAGCAGCAATTTCAGCATTCAAGTGGTCAGCCAGCACTTCTAACAAGCTAAAGAACAGGAAACAAGAGGACTTAGCTGACTTTACAATCACAAAGACAGGTAATATATTTTGTAGAGTTGTGCATTAAAAGGTTTATGACTTTTAATCTGAAAATACATATTTATCTTCCGGTAAAAGAGAGGAAGGGAAGAAGGGGGAATGTAATTGCAAGGTCAGTCATCTTCTTTACATGATAGTGGAATGAAACTCAAATTATTTTTTGATTGGACCAAGAACGCAAAAGTTTAAGTCATTCATGGAATGTATTCAGATGGAGCTACTCAGTGGTAACTTCTGAATACTGTATGTTGACCATATGATCATGCTGGTTTAATCCAATAGAGAATCATATGGAAAGACAAACAGGAAATGAAACAGTGGCAATAGCTTAGCTAATACTTGACAAATACTTGAGGGCTATTAAAATTACATCAAAACTGCTTCCCCCAGATTTTGCCTCATCTTCATCCAATGAAAAAAAAAATAGTTACTTTTACCAAGAAAGATCTAAACTCAGAAACACAGAACAAAAGCAGTTTAAAATGATTCTTACAAAGTAAAATACTGTTTAGTGTCATTAAATGGAACAAAGACCTCCATTAGGGTATCTAATGAGATCATTCTTGGCTAGAGTTCAATCAGGGAATGGCAAATATCCTTAAGGATCAACCTAATTTTTCTTGTATTATAATCTTTTTTATTTTCCTACTGCTCTTTCCCGATTGCTAAAAGTAAAGAATAATGAGTAGCTGTTATGGTATGAGTAGCTGTTTTACTGCCCTATACCACTGACCACACACTTCTAAAGCTAAGAACCTGTTCTACCCAGATTGTCTAACAGAAACTGGACAGATGATTCGATAGCTATTCCAGAATACAGAATGCTTTCTCTTTTGCTTCTGATGTGCTATATTTCAGACCCATGATCAGTGAGAGCACAAGGCCTGTCATACAAGTTGTGTACTCAAGTCTAACGAAAACACAGACAATGGCTTTTAGAAAAACCTTTAATTAAAAAATATGAACTTTAATTTTACAAACTGGAAATACTACACAAAGCTGATAAATCTGCTCTTTGGTAGAACAGATGGGAAAGCATTCTAAAACTCAAAACTCTCCAAAACCCCCCAAACAGTTTCTCTTTGAAGTTATGAAGCCCCTTACTTCAAATACTTGATCATAAAAGAGACCAAGACAACTCTAAGTTAATTGGACGACAACCAATGTAGAACTTAATGAGATTGCTATTAACATGTGAATATTCATCTGAAAATTTATCAAATAGTCTTTGTTTATAGTAAAAGATGGACTACATCAAACTACAAAGTAAAGATATACTCACAAAATGAGTTACTAGAAACACAGAATATTTATAGTATTCCAAACAGGAACAAGGTGTGATTACTACTATTATACTGAAGACAAAATTTCTTTATTTACCTGTGAATTGAGAGATTTCCTCCATGGTAGTGCCATACAGTCTCAATATATCATCAACATTTTAAACTCACTGCTCTTTTGACTTATTAGCTATCATTTTGAAGAAGATCAACTCCTAGCATTTTGTGCTAAGTGCAATTTATAAGTTAAAAAAAGAAAAGTGTGGTTTCCTAAGGAAATGAAGCGCATGTCTCCACATTCTTTGTTTGCAAAAATTATATGCCTGTCTGTGCACCACAGAAATTAACCTTCAAATACACCAGCTCCTTTCAACTACATTTCACAGGTGGATAGCACTCTCGAGCTTCTACAAATTTCCTGACCAGATAGAGGTCCCATTATCGCTTATGTTGAGGGACGAAGTTTTCTTAGGAGAACAATATTGTGAATTCTTCATCACTGAGAAAACCTTTCAGTAATGCTCATGCTTTATTAGATGTCTGAGAATTCCTCCATGAAACATGCATCTATATGAGACTGATGTAACTAGTTCTGCTTCTTGCTGAACCACTAAGTATATTATAAATATCAAAGCAAAGGCACAAGTTACATTATGCTGGACAGCAAACTTTGTATCAACTAAGTTCAGAGAAGCTGCAAAAAGGTAGTGTTTCTACATTTCTGACAAAAATATTGCAATTTTGAGGTGAAAGATGTGTTGAAATAGTATTGACAATAGTTTACGCCATGCAGATTTCTTTTTGAACTTGTGAGATTTTGAAGAATGTGATATCTGTAATGGTACAAGTATCCTAGGTAAAAAGTGCTAGAAACTCACCTATTTTTTTCCTATTAAGAATTTGTCATATAATTTCAGAGAGGGTTCTGAGTATCATGTATAGTTGTCCTACACACCGGCCTTGAAGAACAGTTTGTGCTCTCATTCAGATGTCTGAGACAACACTCAGAAGCAGAGAAGCATTCATAGTATTATCTCGGAAAGGACTAAAGAGCTCAACAGTGCTTCAAAACACGTGGAGGAAAGGCTTTTTCTGCATAAAGCTGGATAATATGTTTTGAAAAATGATTTTCCTCTAGGATCCTGATATTTAGGAGATACTCAGCACAAGAATTCTGTTTCACTTTTCTCTATCCCTCACTTGTAACATTGTTTACGGTTTGATCAGTTTTTCTGATTGCTTTATCTTTACCTTGATTCCACAGGGAAAGGTTCATAAAGGAATTTTTTGTAGAAGTCTTTCTTAATATCATGAACTAGAATTACAGCTTTTCCTTGGTCATCAAACTGTGGTCTGCCAGCACGTCCCATCATCTGAAGTACATCTGCCAAAGAGACAATAACGTGTAAAACAAATGTATTTATTTGAACGTATAAATAAATGTATTTACATCTGTATAATGTGCAATACAGGATTTTTTGATTTCTTTGGCCTCGTACGCCCCATTGGTTTTCACGCATCTAATTTTTTTTTTCCATTGCAGATAAATTTACAATCAACTTCTTTCTGGCAGAGACTATCTTCCTGCATACTTGAAGACCACCCACTGCAATAGAATCCAGGCTTACATCTAATATAAATTTCCTCTACTCTCCTTCCATTCCACATCCATCCCTCATTTGATCATATGCAATTGAAGATGATGAGTAAGAGAACTCATGAAGTCTACAATGGCAACTGTCTATTATTCCTAATTTTCAAATATTTGACTACACAATAAGAGAAGTTCCTTGTATAAGCTTTTCTGCTATGTATGATTTCCTAGGTTTTGAATATTTTAGATGAAAAAAGGTAAAGGCAAATTCTAATTACTTAAAGCTATGATCTTTACCACTCAAACTTCAGGACAAGTTACACTAGTTATTAGCACTGGAGTAGAAATGGTTTCGTATCATATGTTGTCCCTATATCAGATCACAATATACAAATTCAAAAGCAGGTACAGTTAAAGCTTACCTCTACTACACTGCCTACACATCATTACTTGCAAATACTAGTTAATGATTTCTATAAGCACTGAAAATACTAGTTTATACAAAACAAGCTCAACTTGCTACCTGGCCACCAAGATACATATGCTTATCATCTATTTGTTTGTGTCTTCTCATAATTGGAGAAGTGCATCTGCATAGGTTGTTTTGTGTCTTGCTCAACAGAGCTCTGATTCCTTTTTAGTGCTTCCAACTGCTATTTAACTTTGAAGAAACAATGGAAAGCAATTAATAAGTAAGTTTTACATCTTTATTTTAAACTTTTTTTTTTATTTTGTGTATTCTCAATGAAGTCTAGCATACGTGCACAACATGTGGCTTGCAGTACCTGGCATTTTGAAAAGCAACTTCTTTGGCTTCAGAATCAAGAAGCTTTTGACCCAATGGGGAAGGAAAAGCTAGAGGGTGTAGAATGGCAGACAGCAACAGACAATGATAGGAGAAACAGCCCAATGATGATAAACAGTTTTTAGTAACACATTTTCACTTGTGTACCCACAAGCTACATAGCGATGTTTTTTTATCAGTTTATTCCTTTTGTTAATTTAGGGGTGACATGAAAATGTAAAATGAAACTAGTTTGAAAATTATGTTTCTGAATAGGTATGTGCACGAGGGTGATGAAACAACTTCTTGCTATTCTAATGTGGTGAATTAAATTGTGCATAATATCAGATAGGAAATGGACTTACCAAAAAGTGTCAGGAAATTACTTTTGCCAATTTCCACTACGTAATTATCCAAAACTAGTATTTTCTTTACTGACTATACGTTGCTTGGCTGCTTTTAATCACTGGACTAAACTCCTGAAGTGTTAAATATGATCCAACTGGCTGACTAAATGTCTGGTAACTGAGAAAAGGCCCTCCCCAAAACCTCTGACTTCACTCAAAGAAGTGAAATTTTGAAATTACTGAACACTCCAGAATGATTCATTCTGCCCTCAGCTGCTTTCTTGGAGCCAAATGCATCCCTGATAGAGAAAGGTGACTTCAACAGGAAGAAACCAAGTTATACCATGACCTAACAGTGAAGGCATAACTTGAGGGCAGCATTAAAGACAGTACTGTGAAATTTTGGAAGTATTTCAGAAAGAAACTCATTACATTTTCATTTTATTGCTGCTGCAAAACTGTACTACCTATCCACAGAACTTCCAGATGCATAAATATTCTCTAGAAAGTTAAAAATAAAAATGCTCTAAGCAAACCACACCACATGTTTCTTCATAAAGTAAGGAATCTGCATTTTCTGTTGCAGTGCAGACAACAAAATCTAAATGCATCCATCACAGATGGTGGTATTCCATCTGCCCCCTCCCTCCCCCAAGTCTTATTGAAAATTCAAGAATCGAACAATCCCCAATGTCCAAGCCACCTGAATGAGAAAAGGCAGTAACAAGTGAAAGTATAAGCATTCTCTAAGCCTTTGTGAGTACTTGTACAACAGACTTCTAAAACAGCATAATAATCATTCAATGCTTATTTCGTTTCTGATTTCTTTTGAATGTATTATTTTCTGTATAACTTCTCTCTGACAGTCCCACAGATTCAACACAAAATTTAACACTTCGGTTGATTTCTTTCCTCATCACTGTTCCCCATTCAGTAATCAAGTCAGTCGTCACTATTCTCCCAGTCAGGACGAGCGAGATACTACTTCTCTGCAAAGGCTGTTTGTACTAAATTTACCTCAGCCTAAGTCTGTCACAAAATGCAAGCGTGCATGGCTAAGCTCCCAGGTCATACCAGAATCTTTGAACAAGAAAGTTGGTCTGGAAATTGATCCCAAGTTTCCTGCAGCGCACTAACCACTAAATTAAGCTCTGTGATGGGTTACTTGGAGAAGTAACCGCTGTAATATTTTCAGTTTGAGCTTTTTTTCATTAGTAAGCTTCTCTTGCCGAAAAGACAGTGCGTGGTTAGAAAGATGCAAGCTCTCCACTTACATTACAAATAACATTTAGATTATCCTTTGGTGTATACGTCTCTGGCATAGTATAGGATTATTTAATAATAAACTTTCTCTTGTGAAAAAGAGAAAGGGAAAATAGAACAGGAAACCTGGAATAAATTTAGCTTGTCCTCATTCTTCAAGCTTAGTACCATCCAGACAAATACTCTCCCTGTCTGAACTCTGAAAAGTTCTTCCATGGTTCACTTTCTTAAACTTGTTGAAAACATTGCAGAACAGTTTATGAAAAGTGGAGTTTACTGGAGCAAGAAAGCAATAAAAGTCTATATCAAACCAGAATTTCAAATATTTAATTTAGCTCCTTATTTTTGAAGTATCATTTACTTGAAGTATCGCTTACATCACGGAAGATACTGGAATAGTTAAGGTTTTTTGTTTACTGTCCAGTGACTATGTATAAATTTTATGTTCTCATACATGTGTGATTCAACTGTTGCGTTTCAAACCATGGCTAAGTTTATTGTTAAAAATCTGTTTCTATTTAAAAACATTTCAAAAATGAAAAAAAAAAATCAGGCTAACTAGGTAGCTAAATACGACTTTATATTGTCATTTTAATTGCTTAATGTCTATTTTGGATGATACACATTAAAGGAATCTAGCATGAAAAAAGATTTGCAAAACAGCAACATTTTCATTATGACATAAAATCTTAAGAGTTCTCTTACAACTTACATTACACAAAGAAACCCTTTTCTTAGCACTCTTAGTCTCTACCCAAGTTAGGTATTTTCAGTGATCAGTTACTAAATAATTCAGATCATTTGCATATACTTGAAATACATTTCAGCATATGAGCATTTCCGTAATTTATGTGAGTACCTGTAATGGGATAATCCACGTAACGCCTTGTTTTTCCATCATAGTATTCTGTTCCTTTAACAATTACTAAATGAGCTGGAAAATTTACACCCCAAGCTAATGTGCTTGTGGCAATAAGAACCTAAAACAGAAAGAAAGATTAATGAGGTATACGTAACAAAAAGCCAACTTTTAAAATTCCATGTAAAACTCATTACGGCAGGATTCAAAGAACAAATGTACCTGGATTTTGCAGTTCACAAACAATTCTTCCACGGTTTTCCTGTCTCTTTCATGCAGACCCGCATGGTGCATGCCTATTCCAAAAGCAAGTGTCAGCTTCAGATTTGAATCTCTAACTGTCACTATAATGTCATTCATCTGTAACAGAAAGAATAGTTGCACATTTTAAAACAGATTACTTCGAAATGTCAAACCTTTAGCTTTCTTTTTCTTTTTCTTTTTTTTTTTAAAGCAAGGATAATTTGCTCAATGCTGTTTATACAAACAGGAAAACACAGTCTTCAGTTTCCGAACAGTCTGGTTTTAGTCTAAAAAAATCAAATACGATATTAATGATGGGGGGGAATACAAAATGCACATGACTTTATTGACACACTAAGTAGTGCAGATAAGGAAATGAAAATGCTGAAAATATCTTGACAGGTCTGGCAAACGCTGTGCATTCTGCTCTGTGTTTGTTTAATGCAATCCCTAGCATCAAAGGGGTTAGAACTGGTATAAAAACATATCAAATCCCCGCAATCAGTAACATAATAACAGTCAAGAAAAATAAATTTGGTGCTCTCTAATGCCTATGAAAAGACAGACACAGTTCTTCAGTTTGATAATTCTGCAATTATTATTAATCAAAAAAGTTTCCTATTCCCATGCTGAAATGCAAATTAATTTGAAATTTTTTTTTTGAGAGTGAGTTTGTAATTTATAGACTTAAACCCTGTAGTGAAACTCAACATACAATAAGTGTCTTCATTTAAAAATTTTAAAGTCCAGACAAAAACCTATTTTTTTACTATTGCTATTTTTTTCAAATCTCATTTCAATGACTACTTGGAATAATTTTAACTACTGTCATTTTAACTATATTTCTTGCCTATGTTTTCAAGTAGTAAATTCCATAATAAGCTTCTTTATTTCTGTAGATGACCTCTGTGAAAAGCCCCTCACTAATAACAAACAAGAGCTTTATAACTTCTGTCTTGTTAAGTGATTTTACTCCTCAATATTCCTTCTGTTGATTTATTTCTAAGGCCATTAATTATTTTATGTTATATTATATCATTTTAATATAATTATAGCCAGGAACTTTCAAACCTCATCCCTTATTGGTGGTTTCCTGGTGCCACCAGCAGTGGCATGATGATATTGCATACTTATGGGCAGCAACATTTAACCTAGGAGGTATAGCCACAGTTAGAGGAAAAAAGTAGTAGTGCACAACAAATTACTCAGGGTAACTGAAGAATTTGAATTGAGTATTCAGTCTCATCTCGGACTGAGTATCTCAAAGTACTGAGATACGATACCTGCATGACTGCAGTTATATCTTCATTTCCACTTAGGACTCTGAGGTGTTGCACTTCTGATGTTCAGAACTGTAACCTTCTCTAAATGTTTACTGGGTTTTATAATTTCCAGACCTTAATGTTAATAAAATTATTCATACATCTAAACCCAAGTAACATATGTCACTGCTATTATAAAAAAAAATCCTTAAAAGGTACAAAAAAGCCAGAGAATACAACAGTCCATATTCAGGATTTAAAAAAAACCCAATGAAACAACATAGATTTTGTAAATAAATAAATTTTGTCAGTAAGGGCAAATTACAAAGCATTATAAAAAGTCTATTTGTTGAAGTAGTATTGATTAACAGAACCAGAACTGATGGAAGTAGCAGAGAACCTAATCTAAAAAAATATTGTTCAAGTTTTGGCTTCATCCAATCAATTTGATCTGTCAATGGATGCTCCTAAACTTTATTTTCCCTCACACCGCAGTTGCCTGGATGTTTCTGAGAGTTTCCTATATTATAAGACATGGAAAGTTTTTTGTATAAACTGAGATGGCATGCAGAAAAGAAAAGGATGCTTACAGAAGAAAAGAGCAAAAGGGACTATAAAACACTGAAAGGAACGGAAAGGAAGAAGAAAGAAAAAACCAATGAATTGAGAAGTGGAGAGCAGATAAGTCAATTTAGGAAAGGGAAACAAGAAGAGGGGTGGACAAGTAGAAGAGAGTAAAGAACTGAATGAAAGGAGGATATGTTAAAGGATAAAGTTTATCTATCTAGATACAATCAGTAAACCTTTGATTTCTCTAGTCAACATGTAGACATGTGACTGCAGTGCAGACAACATGAATTATGACCCATCTTAAAGATTTTTTCTTCTAAGACAAACAAGTAGCTCAATAAAATGAGAACCTGTATACCGTTTTCTCTACAATTGTGACCCTCAACATACATTGCTAAATATATTTTTGAACCTATTAGTGCTTTTTGTGTTATGGATTTATGAAGTGGTACTAGCACCGCACAGGCTCCTTATGCTTAGATAGACACTTTGCAAAATAGTAGTTATATGTATACATTTGACAGGGAATTAAGATGAAAAGTAGAAAATGGCACTGATAAATATCAGGAAAATAAACAAAAAAAAATTAATGCATTTACATTTTACTAAATTTCTGCACTCAAAAATTGATAAAAGATACTGTATTGCTGAATTAATTTTTCTCCTCCCCATCAAGAATCATCACCTTATGATAGTTATGTTTTCAATGTAAGGGAACAAGCCAGTTCCAATTACATTGATTTCATTATTCACATGAGCAGAATTTGGTATTGGGAGAATAATGAATCGAAACTCCCTTTTCCTCTAGAAGAGTACAGGGGTCAAATTAGCTGATTTGGATTAGTCTGTAGCGATTAGACTGCTCCTTCAGCACACGCAGTTTTACAGTGTTAGTTATTTTCAGTGCAAAACCTGAGCTAAACCTTTTTGCCATGTAGTTGCCAGCATAAAACATCCTAAATTCACACTGTTGGGAATTTATTCAAAGATGTTCTTCTTGCTTTTACAATCAGTGGTGGTTATTTTTTTTTCCCTCTGACTTGTATTACAGCGGTGGCCTGTGGTGCTGTTAGTCATACCTGCAAAGCAGTGTAATTTACCACAGGAAAACTAAAGAACCCTTAGCAGGAGAGCTGGCGCATGTACTACTATCCTGTCATTTTAGCAGCAGGGAATCCTAGTCATTTTTAGCTGACCCCTTACTTTCACATAAATCAATGCAATAAACACAACTATTTTACCCATAGGCACAATCCAAGGTTAAAATTCTGATGATAATTTATTTAAAAATATAACTCAGTGTAGTGTAAGAATATTATCACTTTCTATTAAGAAATAATGGCACAATTAATAGGTTCATTAACCAGAAACAGACACAGCATCGTGACTATAAAACAAATCTAATGTTTCTGCATTGTTATAATTCATTACTATTTACCTTTCTGAAAACAACTGTAATGTTAACTCATAAAAGCGTAAAGAAAATATATTTTATCTTAAGAACAGAAAAAGTGTATTAAAAATAATATAAGGAAATATACATGGTACTGACATAAAAAAACCCCCATACAACATCGATGCAGGGAACGTAAAGCAAGGAGGGATTTTTCCCTGGACTCCAAGACAGGCAGGATTGGGCCCACGCAGAAAAGGTTTTGCTATCCTTCTCACACTTTTTGATGAACAAACAAAAATACCTTCTGTGCTTTCCTAACATTAGGTTGATCAGTAATCCACCTTTTAATACCAAACCTTTGAAACCCAATTTGGGAGTCCAGTACCACTGCAAAATATTTATTACCAAAAAAAAAAAAAAAGTTTATTTCTACCTTTTATATTCTAATCTCTGAACAAGCTAGATTTTTCTCAAACTAGTAAGTAGTCATTTTCTTTGTTCCTGCACATATGTAAACTGTTGAACCATTTACTTTAAGCTAATAGAACTTTTTTTATATTTTAAATTTATTATACTTAAAAAGCTTTTGCAGAAAGATAGGATTCCATTTAAGTAGATACATTACCCTGTGCCTGAAATACATTCCAGTCAGAGTATAATTCAGCAAGTTGATGACAATGCTGGCTCCAAAAGAAAGGAGGAGACCAGATTGGACAAGAATGAGCTAACAGATTGTGCAGCCCAATTCTGTCCCTTTGAGTGTGATATATTGTTTCAAGATGCTAAAAACCCATACTTTCTCAAAGCATATCTGTTGTGCTGGTTTTCCCATTTTCACAGAATCCTCATTATTAGTACTCTGTACTCTTTTCAAAGCACGTCAGACTCAGACCATATGCCACTGAATAATGCTTATCAATTGTCTAAAATGCCCAATAGAAGAAAGATGTGCCAAACAAAAGAATCGTGAAAGTTATGAAGTCTTTTACAAAAATAATTACATATTTCACATTTGCTACAGATGTTAAGTGAAATAAAAACATCTCCTTGTTATAACGAAATGTTAATTTTTTATGACACACTTTTGTGTCATAAAACCAACATCTTGTAGAAGGAAGTTGAACTTCTATAATGAGTGAAACACTTAGAAATCATTCTTGGGTACCCTCCTGATCTTTAAAGGCAGAAAAAAAAAGTCATCTTGTAAAATTATTTTTGATGAAGAGTTGACTTATACTCCAGAACTCTCCTACACAAAACAAGATGCCTAAACCGCCTCAAATGAGATTATTCAAGAAACATTTAAAAATATTGTTTAAACAGTTGAGATATATTATTAAAACATACACATTTAACACTAAAAATCTCATCTAAAAGACAGCAATATACCTATTCATGACACAGACCAGATTCTTCTATTCCTGTTTTATAGCACAGCATTAACTCAGAACAATAACATGGAGATAATAGGTTATTTGATTTAAAGGTTAGAGAAGGAAAAGTCATCTTTCATTTTTCCAACAATTCTTGGGATGCTTTTTTTGGATTTTGTTTTGTTTGTTTAGGTTTTTTTTTAGCAATGCACACCAGAACTATATGGTAAAATTTAATTTACTTCCATGCATATATCTATGCATATTTCCACATAGTATACGAACACATATACAAATCCATAATTAGCACACACATTTTTACACACATCTCTAAAATCGCAAGACTAGTATGGGCCTGATTCATTCCTTTGGAGTCAATGAATTCCCTTCATTCAAGTGCCCTTGAATTCAGTGGAAGCTGGCTATTGCCTGGTATGGATGCTATTGAATGTTACAGTAGGTATGTTTGTGCTAAAGGATTTTTGTTATTTCTAGAGGTTTCATAAAGAACAGTCTTAACAAGATGCAGATGGCAAAATGATGCACAAAGCAGAAAGCAAAAATCATTGTGGTTAAAGTTAAAACTGTGTACATGGGTACATTTCTTCTCAGTCCTTGCACTGTAAATATATTAAAAAAAATAAAATCCAAGTATCTGGCCAGGGAATAAATTTCTTAAAAAAGAAAACAACCCAAATAAGAAAACACCCTGCTTGTTTGCTGGTGAGAACTGCATTCTAACTTCAAACAATAAACAATAAGTACTACTTTGTACTTTTGTTTTAGGTTAAAAACAAAAAGCAGTAAAAACATTAGAGAAAAATAAATAAACTGAAAACTTGATTCTAATAAATTATATTGTAAAATGATTGCAACATCTGCCGCCACCACAGATGTAGATGCAATTTCTGAAAGAAGGACTTGTTCCTCTTTAGTCAGCTCCTAATGTAGAACAGTGTAACTGATCTTACCCAAGCTTACCACCACAAACTGGTGGCACTGTCTGTTTCCAAAAGGATAATCTGAGCTGTTGTCCCTTTTAATGAGATAAGTAATGGGTCACAAGCTTCAACATGACAGTCCTGGCTGACAGCTCCGAATTAGAACTTTAGCTAGAAAGTATATATTTAAAAATCATCTCATGATTATACAAAAAAGCAGGATAACCATAAGGTTTTCTTTTTTCATTTGCACATTGGCATCAATGAACAATAAAAAGAATTTTTTCAATTATTCAATTTAAAGGGGCAGTCTTTTCTTTGAGATGCACTGCCTGTTCACATTTCTGTCATGATGATGCACCTGTGCCTCATAAGTATAATTAGGACGATCTTTACAGAGTGATGTCTACTGAAGAGTCCTCGCAGCTACTGCAAATGGCAAGGAAGGCAGCTTCAGCTGCTTCTTCACTCCAGCAAAAAATAAACTCTGTGTTGGGACTGCAAGTCGTACGAGGGATAGAAAGCTCATTTTGGAATGTGTATGGACAATGCACCTTACAGAACAAGAAAAAACCCCACCTCTAAGGCTCTAAGATAAGTAATTATTCTTTTTTCTTCAAGAGACTGCCCACTCATAGTCCGCACAAACTGTGGCAGTCCTGCTTAAATCCTGAAGAACTTCTGCATGTGTTATGGATAGCAATTGGCAAATGTAGGGATGAGCTTTGAAGTATTGGCTACAAATCTCAGTAAGCAGCGTATTTCAACATCATTGGGGCTCTCCTTGCTCAGGCTAAACTAGACACGAGGTATTTGAGGGGAACATTTCTTCATAAAAAGCATGCATGTAGCCTGAAACTTAGCTGGATAGACTCTATCAAACAGATCTATTGTTGTGCAACAACAGGTCCAATAGAACTGGAAAATTTATCAGTATTAGAAACAGCAATTTTCATCAAGTACCGTTCAATCTTATGAAGACTGACTGCTGTCTCAACTTTCTAAATACCTTTAAACTTTCTGAATACTATAGGGTATGAGCAAGAAACTGTATATCAGACATGAAATTCAAGGAAAGCATCCAGGAAGAACCATCTCCAAAACTGAATGGAGCTGCCCGTAATATATGATGGATGTAGAACAAAATTCCTTCTCCTCTATAATTCAGTTGCACCTGTTAGACTACTGCCTCCTTTGAGGGAAAGAACATCTTGTATGATTCCTCCATGATCCAGGTGTGCTGTTGTCTAGTTTGGTGGTAACAGCTGAAGGGTTGTTTCTGTATGTCATTTACACATACAAATATGTATTCCAGAAGCTTCATGCAAGTTCATGTCCTTTGAAATATAACCGATTGAAATATTGTCTGAATTTGATACTTGGAGTTGGGTGGCAGAGATGGGGGTGGATTTGCCTGTTATCTAAGGGGGTTGTGAAGACAAGCAGTCTGGAGTTTTGTGAACAGAACCCTTCACATGCTGCAAATGACAGCCTGGTTTGGCACCCCCACTTCAGGGAGAATCTCTACAGAGATGAGGAAAGCTAAGATGATGGTAACAAAAATCCAGTATTGGTCTCTCTCCTACTCCAGTCCTGCCCCCACAACGTCTGAATCTCTCTGTTACCATCACAGAAAAGCTGCCATGCAGTGTAACAGAGAAAAATCACTTTTAATGGCTGTAAAAATCTGTGTCTACCTCAGTATCAGTCTTCCAGATGTTATTATGGATGGCATTGTTTACAGCATTTTAAGAAGCTTTATGAAGTCTATCCACTGGGAAGCTAACATAAACATAGACTAACATTTGGCCATCATGTAGCAAAACCAATTACACTATTAAACAAAACTAACCAATGAGTTCTCAAAGGAATCTTATGTCAGCCAAAATTAGCATCATACAAATAAGGCTGAATGAAGAAAAATGCCAAGGCCTGTTATAAAGCTTGTAAACTTTGTATACACCCATTTATGAAAAATCTCTATATCTCAACATACTTCACAATTAACAATTACAAATATTTTGAAAATAAAGTCATTTGTCTGTAAGTTTCCCTAAAGGAACACTGGTTGGCAAAAAACAAATGTGAAAAACTGACAGGAAACAGAAAATGTTGTTTAAAGGCAACAACAACTTATTTCTTCTAACTGGTTCATTTTTATCCCACATGGAATTGAGAAACACTTGAAATATTTGGGCAAGTGTTTAAGACAGGGAATACCGTCTATAAAGTAGGGAATACCTACTATAAAGCAAGTATTCTCTAGTTCTACTTTTAATACTTAAAAATGCTATAGCAGTACAGAAAGAATTTTGTCTATTTCATTTAATCCAAGCCTGACTTTAATATAACTTGAAGTTAGAATTCTTAAAAAAAAATAAATTACTATGGATAAAGAATTAAGCAGTATATATGCTATATATGTAGCACTACTATAGCTTTGTCCTTTGCTTCAATGTCAAATGAAACTCAGGCTAATCATGCTTATTTAAAACACAAAACTACAAACTGGTCCCATAATTATCTAAAGAAATGTCCACTTGAAATTGTGGGTACTTCAAACACAATTGTGTTCTGCATAATAGTGGTAAGATATAACAACTTAGGACTTAATCCTCAGTCTTTTATATTTATGTAATCAGAACCGAGTAACTTGTTAGGTGTTATGCGCCAAACATTCAGCTTATTAATTCAAATACAAATCATATGCAAATGTTATTAAACTAATAAATGCAAAGTCTGCTTGTCTTTGTTGGCTCCTCTTTCAAAACCTTCTGAAATGTATGAAATTCAAAGACTCCTAATAGAAAACCCTTTTCCAGCAAAAGAAGAAGGTACAGTTACGGTTCTTTTCAGGATAGTAGTGGCTCACAGGACCTGAGGAAGCTATTAATATTAATGCAAGTCATTTAGGGCAAGATGCATGTTGCATACTCTAATTGTAGGCAAGATTACCACACTAAACTAGCACAAAGTACCAGTGTACTCTACTGTGCTAATTTTGATATTAATTTTGATAATTTTGATAATAAATGTTTCTGTTCTGCTCAAGGAAACATTAAACAGAGGTTAGACAGTTAGAAAAGCAGCATCAAATTGAGACATGTTTTAGTACTAGTAGTTTATCAGCCAAGACATCCATTTTCTCTTTTAAAATCCATCCAGAAGAGGAAGGATACAGATGTTATGCTTTATCTCAGAAAAATCACACTTTATTTTTTTGCAAAGCGCAAAAAAAATCAAATAATCTCATCAAAAAATCTATCCTTTTTGGCATATAATTTTTAGTACAAAATTGTATAACTATTAATACAACTGTTGATATATAAGTATCCATATAATATTAAATTTGGATCTTGTATTTATAAGTCATGCATTTTCCTGCGTTTTCACCCTATATTATCATGGAAATTCCTATGCAGAAGGTCTGCAACCATTATAGAAAGCTAACTTCCAAAATCTAGGAAATCTGAGTATCAACCAAAAAAATTGTTTTGAAGCAGTAACACACTATAATCAAGACCATTAGTCCAGAAGAAAATAAATAATTCTGTATTCAGAGCAGGTGCTGAAATGAGTGCAGTAAATAAAATCTAGTATATGTTTTGAAGAATGCAGATAAAAGAGGATGTTGAATGGTTGTTTATTATTTGACCATCATTCATGTTTTGCAATAAACAGAAGAAGGATTTTTTTGAGAAACAATACAAGAAAATGTAATTAAAGATTATATTGCTTGAAAAAGAATAAAAAATGAAACCTTTACTCCAGCACTGCTTAACATCCGAGTGTTTGATTTTGTGATCTTCATGTTCTTATAACAAAGATATCGGGAGAAACGATCTTATTTTTTTTTAATAACATCGATTTATTTCATTGATACTCAAGACCGAACCATTCCTAAAATGGTTGGGTCTGCAGTATATTTTTTTATATATATGTATGAACATAGATAGATAGACACATGTATATACATATGTACATACACACACAGATATATATGAATATATGTAACCCTCTACACATGGAGCTATCTTATGAGAAGGATGATTTTGCTCCTAAAACACTGAAAGAGATTTGGTTTAAATTCCAGCTCAACATCTATATGTCAGAGATTTCCAGCTGTAAACTTTGCAGAACACTAGTCCTCTTTCTTTTATTCTTTGTCTTATCTTTGTATCAAAGACTTGTACCATGTGATATATGTTGTCTGGGACAATGGAATTAGCATTAATAATAGATATGCAGGAAAAACAAAGATAAAAGAGTTTGTCTTCTAAAGTTCAGATCTTGCAAAGATGCTTATATAGTTTTAATGCTGGCACTAGTTTTAATACATATTGAAATTTAGCATATGCATAGCTGTTTCAAGATCTACCCTCAAATGACTCTTTTCTTTTAGATGTATTTTCTTTTCAAACAAACATCAATTAAATAGAAGAAAAGCACAAATAATGCAGGTAAAATGATTCTACCTCTCTTTCATCCATCTTCAGCCATTGTTTGGGATCATCCTCGGTGGCTAGGAAAGCTATCAGATCTAAGGCAGTAAGCCTTGTCTGACGTCTGGATGACACAAAAATAAGAACAGGCTTGGCTGGAGAATGACTCCGAATTGCTGTTGAGGAAAAAAGAACTTGAGAATTAGGCCCTTTAATGTCAAAAATTAGAGTTTCTCTTTGCAAAACCTAGGCAGCTGATATACCTCTGCAGATGATATACAGGTATGTATACTTAATCTCTGTTCTGCTGGATAGATACAACTGAGGTGAGCATACACTACCTCTGAATCTGTGATCATATAACTATGCTTAACTAAGTCTGATTTAATTTGCCCTGTTACTTCAGTGATGATTGTAAGCAAATTAAGAGAAGCTGTTAGGGAAAAAAACCCCACCAAAACACCACAAAACCTGAACAAGCTATCTAGACTTCAAAGCTTGTGAATTTCTCTATCTCATCCTATTAAGTATGTTATGTTTTTTCTACCCTATTAGGATATGTTGTCTCAGGCTAAGTGCCATCAAGGTTCAAAACTTGCTTTCTGCCTAATCAGTCTGATATATTTAAACCAATTATGTTTTAGGACCTTTAAAAAAGCATTTTCTTGTCAGCCCATGTTTGAAAAGTTTCAGGTTGCAGCAAAATTTTTATGGTCTCAGGCATAAGTATTGCCATGGAAATGCTAAAATAACCTTGACTGTACCATGCAAAACAAGTGGGAAAAAGCCCTCAATAAATCATATGTCTACAGATTTTCTAACATCAACAAGCTCTAGAAGTATAAACAGGTGTACGTAGAATTTCAAATACTCTCTCTAAATCTCTTATAAATCCATCTGTGTTTTCTCATGCAATTCTCATTCTAGCAATTAAATTTATGCATTGTTAATTTCTGAAAACTATTTCATACTGTTCACCATCACATATTGTTCCCCAGTTCATGAATACTACCCAGCATGTGCTCCCGCATAGACATACTGTGGAGTTGTGAAATTATTGAAACAGGATAATTCATGCGTATTTATACCTTACAACTATATATGCCAATATATCTATATGTTTTAAAAGCCCAGCATCTAATGGATTTTTGTTGCTTCAGGAACAGGTGTGGTAGAACGGCCCAAGACAGATTTATTGTTCATTAGTGTTTTTGTACAATGCTCTTGTGGAGGTGTAAATAATCTGAGCTGTCAAGATTGGTCTCTAGTCCACAATCAATACTTTGCTTCTGTCATAAGGCTAATTAAAGCAGCTAAAAAGTCACCTCACAAATGTCACCTCACAATCAACAGCAGTTCACATTACAAAATTTATTTTGGAGGTTATTTTTAATTGATATAATAAATATTCCTTATGTAACCAAAACAAAACATGTTCAAATAAAATATGAGAGTTTTTCTTAAATCTATCCTGCTTGCCAGCTTTGTTAAGAATAAAAAATTGAAAACAGAAGCATATCTGGATGCACTACAAATTCTGAATTTTATGGTTATTGCTTTGAAACTAGAATTATAGGAGGTTACCCTGACTTGCAACTTCTGTTCACAATTTTTTTAACGCTTACATACAGTGTTCCATATGAAAACACCTCAGCAGATTAATAATATGAATGGTTTTATTACTTTGTAAATTTCAAATATTTTTACACAAATGTTTCTTTATGGTGTCAAACACTAAGAGAAAACACATTTTATCTCCCCTTCATTACCACTAATTTTATTCTTCTGCTCCAAATACATTACATTCCACTGTTATATGTTGCATTTGCAGCACTCTTTATGTTTCAGACAAATAGCTTTGGGCCATTAGCGGAGCAGATTACCCCTATACATGCAAAGAGTACATACAGTAACACATGTTGTAAATGTGCTGCAAATGAGCTGTGTAAAGTGCTCAAAGTCTTTCTTTCTTTTACAGAAAGAAGAAAAAGGTCTGGGAGCTTGTTGCTTACCCTGAAATGCAGGTTTGTTCATGCTAGCCATGCGAGGACAGTAATGCTGGCCAGGGAAGCCCTGAATGTGCACCTCCAGAGGAACTGGGCGTACTGATGGTCGGAAGTTGAACAGACCCATCTACAAGAAAACATTTTTTTTCCAAGTTTAACCTTGAATTCTCTTAAAAATGGCTATTTTGCTTTTCTGCAGCGCAAATATATATCCATCTTCTGAAACATTTTTCATACCTGATTAATATTTAGCCAGTCAGCCAGGTCTCTGGCATTTGCTAAAGCAGTGGATAAACCAACTACTCTTACAGGCTTCTCTGTGTGAGATGAGATGAAGTTTGTTCGAGACACAATGACTTCCAATACCGGGCCTCTCTCATCCCCTAGCAAAGCAAAAGTCCATTGAAAAACAGAGAAAAGAAAAGGTTCGGATGTCAAAAAGTATATTCACATCATAAGTACCAGCACACTTCTTCAAATTTATCAACAGTTCTGATTAAAAACAACAAAACACGCTCACCCAGCAGATGGATCTCATCTATGATAAGAATGGAAACTTTCTGAACATAGCTTCTGTTCTGCCAGCTTCTGCTGACACCATCCCACTTCTCTGGGGTAGTAACAATCAGGTCAGCTTGGGCAATAGCTCTCATATCAGGAGTCACATCTCCTGTCAACTCTACAACCCTGTAATCAAGAAAGACAGTGGCTTGGCTTTACAAAGCTTTAGAACATCTCAATGTTCAAATATTAACTCCTAAACATTAACTCTTAAAAGAGACGAGAAACAAAATTAAACAAAGTCATTTTGTTTCTGGTCAAATACTTCTAAAAGGTTTTTCAAAATTGTTTTAAGTAAATAAACCTGTCTCTGTTTTTCTAGCAAATACCACATAAACACTAAATACCACTCCTTAACAAAACCATATAAAAAGAAGAGGGTGAATATGAGTCCCAAACCATTAACTTTTCAAAACAAAGATAAAATAAGAATATTAGCAGTTTATAATGTGAATCATAACATCCTGCCATAGCCAGGATGAAAGCTTTCTAGAAAGCTACCAAGTTGCTGCCTGCTGTTCTGTATAGATCTCTGGTTTGAATAACGAGGCTAAATTGTAGTGTATCTGCATTTGTTGGTGAAGTTCCATTAAGACTGGAGCAGAAATTGTCCTGAGGTAATTTTTTGGGAAGATTAGCAGAGTTTTTCCTATTGTTTGCCTTATTATCCTTTCAAGTTCTATTAACAGCATTTGCGATGATCCATCATTTTAGACTGAATATAATGTATTTTTGACATTTCTATAATACATTCTACATCCAGTTGAACATCTAATAAAAATTCCTCAAAGTAATGTGTATCTTCTGTTCAAAATTTCAGTGACAAGTAACAGAGTAAATTACAAAAAGGAAGTATTACCTGAAAATATTTTAAGATTATGAGGCAAATAATTTATCCTCACAGGCCGTTAAACTAGCAAAATAAATAAATTGCCAATTAATACGTCACTACTATGATAATAGCAGGAATCTCACTGGTAATTTCATGTACACAGTGTAGCACTGCTTTCTATTGAATCCCTTAACTTAAGAAAAAGGCTATATATCTAAATATAGGAAAGGAAAAGGCCCTAAATAATGCATCCTACGGATACAATTTTTAACTCAAGAAAGTACAATTTTGGAAAGCATCAACATAACTGATATACCTTATATGTCATAAATTAATAGTTGAACTCCAACACCTGAGAAGAATGTTTCCAAGGAATAAAAGTATATCTAATTTATATATTCATATAAATAGAAATACATTAATATTCCTCCAGGACAATATATGAATGCTAGTATACAGTTCGTGCAACTCCTATGAGTTCCTTATAGCTAAGGCTTCTAAAGAAAGCTTATTTTGGATCGGAATTTCAGTTTCAGAGGATACTGCAGAGATAAACCTGAGCTTCATATTTGTTATACTGGCAAGTAATGAGAATGAAAATAGCTGGGTATCAAAGTGTATTCCTTTTTTAGTTTTGATTTTGCTATCGATAAAATGACTATTCATAGCATTTTTTTATTGTTTAAATATTAGAAATTTGAAGGATAATATACAATCAGAACCTATTTTGAAATACTCAGAAATATTCTGTAGATTTTATTCATACTTGATGGACTGTTCTTTTGCTTCTCATTTCTCTTATTAGGTAAGGAGAAACATACTTTTTACCAAGCTTTTCTTCAATCCTAACTTTCCAGTCCTCAATTCTTTCACGAACAAGTGCTTTTAAGGGTGCAATATACACTGCCTGCAAAAGAAAAGTCACAAAACCAGAAGTTAAACAAGAAACTTTTAATAAAGTGTACCTACAAGGAAAAAAAAAAATATTTAATACTTGTGAGATTCGAACATACTCATTATCTATAAAATGATTAAGGTCTGAGTTCCTTAAATGACCTACAACAGGATTATATTTAAAATAGACTTAACACTTGAAAATACTGCTGTTTCCTGAGCCATTAACAAGCAAATAAATTAAGAAAGAGAAAGAATAATTTATTGAAATGGAAGTATTTATCGCACCATTTAATATCAAAACCCACTGATATAACTAATGCCATTTTTTTTGCCAGGACTATAAAAATCTGCAAGCTAACATTCTAGAACAGAAATATTCAGAATTTTCAGCAAGCAGTATCTTACCTGATTTCTAGTTATATCGTTAAATTATTAAAACATGACCAATTCAATTAAAAAGCTGATTATTTTAAGCAAAATGTCACAATATTTTCCTCAAAGCCTGCTGTGCACGGGGGAATACTCTGACACATAGAAACAATACTTATTTACAGATTTATGGTTAAATAGTCTGAAGCTTTTGAACATGAAGAAAATTCTACATGAAGAATTCACATATATTCTTTAAGGTGTATAGCCAGGTTTTCAGCTTTATTAAAACCTAGAAGATCTATTCCTTTGAGAACTGGCTATTTTGTAAGTCTAATAGATAAGTCGAAAATGTGTGACTGTCTTGTTTACCTCGCTTGGACTAACAAATTACATGAAAATACTGAAATTCCAAAGATGAATAAGGGATTTATGTACATCATTTCTGTTAATTTCAAAGGTTATTCTCTGGTTAAATCTCACAGTCAGATACAAATACCTTTTCCAAAGACTTTAAAGCTAAAATGTGGTTAACTAAGACAAGATGACTAAGTCAAGATGCAGATATATATTAACTTTGAAAACAAAACCCCCAAAAGATGAACTGTTCAGCTTTTAGACAATTTGTTTTAAGAAACAAAACACAGAGGCAAGTTGGAACAGAAAATTGGCTTCTAGTGGTTAATTGCAATTTGTTTGTTTAAATAAGAGAGAGACTGGGCTAGTTGTATTCACACGGAGGGAAACTAACAGCTATGAAACTGTACTACTGCTAGTAGGAGATTAAAGCAGGAAATGCAGGTAAGTATAGAAAAGGAAATCTAGCATGCCTGTACGTGATTTTTTTTAGATTTAACACTAGCTGTACACTGATTAATATATAAAGTTGAAATAAAAGCATAATGTACATAATGCAGTATCATTTTGTATCCAGATAGGTATAAATTGGAGAAAGCAAAATTCAGTTTGCCATAGTCTTTTTCTAGGCTTTTGTATTGCCGAAAACATGCCTAAACAAAATGATTCTAGTCAACCTATTGTACAAACCTTTGATGTAGGATACTTGTTAAAAACCCTAAAGATGGCTAATTCAGCTGCAACAGTTTTTCCAGAACCTGTAGGCGCTCCAAGAAGAACATTACAGTCTGTGTGATAAAGTGTATGAAATATCTGGGTCTGGATAGGGTTGAAGTGCGTGAATTTGTACAGGACTTCATATTCCCGATGTCCCAAGGCTGTGATAGGCAAAGGCTGAAGATCTAGAAGCTCTAAAAACACAAAATAATCATAAGTGCGTGACAAGAGATACCATGACATAACATAGTTTATTATGAAGATAAAGGTATTAACCAATACTTTAGTGGAAAACAACTTACATTGGAAATTATTTTACTTAATATCTCATATGACATAGAGTCCACATTTGGGTCATTGTTAACTTTGATGAGGAACAATGAAAAGTTGATTTTATAGCTCTGAAGTATTTCTGGAAGTACTGTTGTTAGTATTCTGATAGCTGTGAACCAGCCATTTGCATAAATTAATCTTTTTCTTAAAGCTGTTTCCTTTTTACCCAGTTGTAGTAAGCTCTAAACCCACTGTATTAGATTATACGCATGTCCATCTTCTTATGATAACAGAATGCAGAGTCGGAGGACAGCATAGTCTGTGCATTTCAGACACAAGGAAAAAATCTATTTAAGAAGGAAGGATTCTTTGGAGTTTCTAAGTTGTTAGAGTAATACAAATCAGACGAGTACAACTAAATTTTGCATCTAATCCTTTAAACATGTAATTAAAGACATAATTTTAATAAATAAACAAACAGTCTTTCAATATATGAATCTCAATATATCTTGAGGGCATCTGCTATCCAAACAATTAGAGATTGTGGAATTTGGAAGATGATATATATAACCAGATTGGATTTGGAATCCTACCAAATTAAGGAGACTGCAGTGATTCTGCTATGCAGATGCTTGCTTTGAAGTTTGGTTTCGTTTTTTTTTTTTTTTTTGTGGCTGGACGTCTCATTGTCTTTTCAGGGTGCTTCACATTAAGGTATGATATGGGAGTCATAAAATCTACTGAGGCAATGATGCCTAATATTCTTCACATGCTTTTCACTGATACCTTATGGCTGTTTTATCATTCCCACTGAAACTGTGATTTCTTGGGCTCTGTTGAGGAGAAAGAAGGTTTTTTGCTTAGCAGGGCCTCTACGTACTTCATTGTTGAGTGGGAACCAGATGGGAATTGAAATCAATTACCATAAATCCTAGAGGCTCCATAACTGGTGATGTGTAAATATCTTTCTGTTTCTTCTGAATAGTAGTCAGTGATCAGTCAATTAGATAAAAAGGTTACACATGCTTTTCCAGACAGCGTAGGTACAGTATAACAATAGCTAAACACTTCACAAACACATGTGAATTTATGCATGCCAAAGGACAACACCGTATGAGAACCGAGTATTTCTGAAGGCACTCACTTCACAGACTGCTAGATGAGCCAAATGTAATTACAGTGGAAAGGTTTTACAATGACATCAGGCACAATGAATGTATAAAGCAATTTATGTATCCAGAAAAAAAAGAAGCAAAACACAAACATATGCTTCTGTGCCAAGTGTTAAAAAAGGAGGGGGAGGGGAAGGCCATGACTTGATCAGCAGTGCTAAGTTGAAATGCAATGTTCAGTACTGTAACTGTGCTTGCTATGATGAATTTATTTGAGTAAAAATAGCAAAAGGTTTCTTATTTTCAAAATTTTAACTGTGTTTGTTTTTTCTTTGCTGAATGCCATTTATAATACAACCATCCCCTCCAACATTACTTTGAACCAATCCAGAAGAACTGTAATGCTTACAAGCACCAAGATAAGACATACTGTAATACAGACAATTGCTTAGTTTTATATGACAGTTTCAATTTTCCTATGGTTTATAGAGAACCTGTAGTATCTAAAAGGCTGGTACTATGTTGAGATGAAATGAGCTGCTTTTTGATCAGGAATTTAAAATTTTAGAGAGCTTCAAAGTTAGTGGAGAAATGGTCTCAATAATAAAATATATCACAAAGTGAAATTACATATACTTTTCTATGATGAAGCAGAAGTTAAGAGAATTATTGCACTATTATAAGGAAAATCAATATAAACAAGATGAAGTAAAAAAAAAAGATCAAATTTGAAGTTACCTGTGTGAGGTGGATGTCTCTCTGGAAGAATCAAATGTTGAAAATTTATGATACATACAGCCTCTGCTCCTAGCCATCTATCGGACACAGCTCGAATGTAATATTGAGAAGGAAGAGGTTCAAAAATTGGGATTGTGAACACCAGCAGTTGAGGTTCTTTAGTAATGACCTAATGCAAATGCGTAGATAATAATTACTGCACAGACAAATCAGTAACTTGAAAAATCAGTTTGCCTCACTTCCATAAGCATTACCAACACAAAGCAACGAAGAATTTGTGCAACTGCATGTGCAAAATGTTCATATCTTTACAGAAAATGTCACCAATGGGAATAGATTTTGTTTCCACGGACTTCAAAATATAAAAATAAGGCTTGCTCTTCATCTTTTTCTTTAACAGACAAAACCATTACAGTCTTTCTTTTTTTCACCTGGAAATAACTGTCTCACCAGTTATTGGTGATGATAGAAAACATCTTTGTGGAAGTCCAAGCTTATCGCATACATCTAAACTGAAAGCTGTGCTACTGATTTGGAAATCTGCTTAGGTCAAAATACTGTTTGACCTTACAAATCCTCATCTCACTAACTTTATTTTTGTCTTGCTATGTGATTCTGAATAAAAGCCATTACCTGTTTTTTTTGAATGATGAAGTACTCTGAATGATAAATGTGATCATTAGTAGGGTCTTCTACCCAAATCCACCAGGGCTCTCCAACAGTGCCATGTACCTTTAAGAGTAGAAAAGATAGCTTTGTTATAGTTGTAATGAGCTTCTCTAGATTTGCTAGGTATAGCAGATATATTTCTAAATGATGTAGGCTTACAAAGGAATACAGAAATAGAGAAATCAGAGGCAAGAGCAATATAGCATTTCTAATTAGATTAGTCTGCTTAAAGATCATGTTTCAATAAGAGTTTGCTTAAGGTACACATAATATAAATGGACATGATATAAATGCAACTGAAGCTAGTGCTTCAGCTCTTTATAAATAAGACTGAACTCCCAAGGTTGCCTCTAGGGTCCTAAAAAAGGACGACTCCTCCTTTTTCCTCCTTGTACTTCTGTCTTCGGATTCTGTATAGAGGATTGTCTTTTGCTATCCACTGCTCATTTTTCAGTCAAAAACATGCTCTCAGGAAAAACGGACACTGAATTGTGACATTCCTCTCTCCTCCTCTCTCTCTCTCCCCTTCTCCTCTAGAAAGACACAGTAAGTGGATGCAGAAGGCTGTAGATGTAGTCATTGCTACAGGTGAAGTGAGAAGAACATTAACAGAGCTGCCCCTTGATTCCCACGCCATCTGGCAACACTTTATTCCATCCTAGATTTTTGTTTGCTTTGTTGTGTACCTTATTTTGCAATGCCAGACACAAATCATAGCTAGGTGGGATGCTCAGTTAAGAATTTTTGTTTCTTTGTCAGAATAAATCACTTGTGCAAGCATTTTACTTAAATATCTAGGAAAAGAAGAAAAATGCATAGTAAAGGGGTACAGAAAACATACTATTAAATGAACATAGATTTTTGATGTTTCTGATGAGGACTGTGATAAGGTACAAAACCAGTATGAAGATGAAAAAAAAAGCTGGAATTATTCCTAAGCTGTAGTTAATGGAAGAAAAACCCACAAAATGCATAGTTGCTTCTAATGGCAATTTTAATGCTACAGGAATCTGGTATTGATTCACACAGCACACACTATTTTCAGCATAATTCATTATTGTGCACGTGTTGAAAACAGTCTGTACCGGCTTTTGAAGACAAAAATATGTACTAAGAATAGAACTAAGGTGCTTTTGTTTCTTTTTTAAAACAGTTGCACAATAGATAACTAGATGGACAGTAGAGAAACCGTCATTTGTTTTCATTACATTTGAATTTCACCAGCAGCTTCACTGGGAACTGAAGCAGTGAAACCGAAAGGGGACAGGTCACTGCAGGTGACATTTTGAAAAGCTGCAGTGAGACTATTACTTCATCAGGGTTTAGAAGAATTTAAGAGAGGATGGAAGAATTAAGGAAGGCAATAAATTTCAAAGCTCAGAACTTTTATTATCAACTGTAACAGCATCTTAGTTTTGGAGAGTCCTGTGACAAAGCTGCATGGGAAAACAAGGGCAATGTGGGAACAGGCAACGCAACACACTCTCCAGTAATGATTCTCAAGAACTCTGGGGAGCTCTTAAGAACTGACACATACCTGTATTTTGGGCAACCATTGCCCTAAAACTGCATGTCTGATATACGACTCGGCTAATTAATACAAGTTGCAATATTCTGTATTTCTGCTGGACTCCTCTTGGCTGCAGTAAGGCTTACTTGCTCTGTCTGGTTATGTTTATAGCCCTTTGCTTTTAACGATATAATAAGAATTTTCCACTGGGATATGCCTCACATGCTTTTACTGAACTTAAGGGCTCTCAGCACTGAAAGCTGCAGCCATTAAAGATCAAGATGATGTCATATCTCACAACTACCGAAACATATCTTCTTTCTCTTGTAAAGGCAAGTGCAAAATTTGTGATGAGATCATTCTAGAATTAAGTATCCAGGTAAAGCAACAGTCTGAAAACCATGAAATGTTAACCAAGCAAGGTGTTTCAGTTAAGTATGGTATTTAAATTTTTAATATTCTGATGTTATTTGACCACTCCCATTCTTTGTATGTTTTTGTACCAGTTACAGCTATACCTATAAGTTTATACATTCTTCTTCTGAATAGCTTCCTAAAATATTGTGTGATGATATAGAAGTAGTTTCAGAGTGTGAATGGTTGAATTTAAGATAGTTATTAATTTTTAGAGACTATTAAAATTTAACAGTTTTTTGTTTATTTACTGTGATAGAAGTTTCACTCACTGAAGAAATGAGAAAATCAACAGCTACTTCACAAAAAGAAAAAAGAAAAAAAAAGTTTTCCAAGTTCTAATGAGTACCAATATATAAATTAACACAAAAAGAGCTCCATAAGTTGAATCGATAAAACGATCATAATATTTCCAAAGCAACCATTAGGGAAACTGTGTCAAGGGGCCATAGCAGAAAACAGATTTTTGCCAAAGTTTAGCTATAACTTTAGAAGTTCAGAATCAAATAAGACAGTATAATTCTGTGTGGACCCCTTTTCAATATAGAAGAACCTAGATTTCATAGAAAAATCTAAAAATAGATTAAGAAATTCATTTGTATTAAGATACAGCTTAATATGAAGAACAGTCATGAGGTTTTTGTCTTTAATAGATTACAGGTAAAGTGGATGAAAGATTGACTAATAAAAACTTGTCTCAATCCTAAAAAGTAATGCTTGTTTGCCTTCTGAAGTATTGCACATAAATAAGGCAGCAGAAGATAACTCATGCTATTATTCATGTCAGGAATCCATTCAAATATTTCTGTAATAAATCCAGGTAGCAAACAAAATCTAACTTTCTAGACTTTGATCATTAATCTCCCATTCATAAGCTAACTTGGTGAAACTTCCAAAAGAAAAGAAAAAGCCTTTAGGCAGGGAAAATAAACTATAAAATAATCTAAATGTTTGTGGAATAAAACTCTAATTTACTTGTGATTAAAGTAAATTTGTAATCTACGGGATTTTAAAATTATTTTTTAATAAAAGAACAGTAACTTAATATCCACCTTTCAGAATAATTCATCTTAAGCGTAAATCTCCTAAGCATAAAAAAAAAGAAAAATATGCTTGCCCATTTAGGTATCTTTGCCTTGTCTCTGTAGAAAGTTTCAGAAGTACCAGCAACAATACAATGCCCCCATGTGGACATTTGTATTTCACTTAGATTTATCTTCAATCTATTTCTAATGAACAGATTCTGAATTAAAGGGTGTGGGTATATCTAAATGTGCAACTAGTACAACTCCTTTCATATAAATTTGCACCATAAAATACAGATGAATCTAATTCCAAACATATCTCAGTTTTTCTGTTCAGGCAGAAATAAAAAAGCACTGATGTTGTGAATGTACACTTGTAAAGCCATAAAGAGCAGCAGAACTTGGCATACATGAACTGTGTTTCAGGGCTTTATTTTCTGCGTTTGACGTTCATTCATAGTTCAGAGCGCCATCTGTGCCTCCCTTTCTCTTGCTTCTCCTTTTTGGGCATATAACTCAAATCTATGTGTGACTACTAGTAATATTCAGTATAAGCACTTGCTTCAACATGTTATAAACAGCACAATCCCGTAACAATTAATGGAAATAAAAAGACGATCTTTGGGTCCCTTCTTCTGTGAAAGTCTTAAAGGTCATTCCATTCCTATTATCAAATTTGCTTGTTAGCTAAAATAAATATTTTTTTCCTTATCCAAACAGCTATGGACTCTCTGTGATCATGTCCTTTCCTGAAGCTAAATTAATGCTTCCCGTCCTTCCTCCACCTCCTTTTCTTTACCTGATCGTTCCATGTGAAATCAGGAGCGATGTTCAGCCGAACGCGGAGCACCGTGCGGGTAATTGGCTGAATTGTTGCTTCCATTATGATGGAGGGAATTTGATGGACGCACTGTTTTACCTTTAACCCAATCTTCACATGATGCAGCATATGACCTGCCAAGAAAACATCAGGTGTAACAAATTTGCATTTTCAGAAAAAATAATACAACTCCGACTTTCAAATAGGCTTTTAGAAAGGAGTATTATTGCTTGCTTGTTTTGCTCTTAGGTGCGTAAATGTCTGACTCTCCTGACCTGGCATGTCTGAATATTTTGTAATACTTAACTTGAATTAGCAATTTAGACCCTAGAAAAATCAGTATTAACCCCTCTGTTGGCTATAACTAAGGGGTTAAAATAACTATTAAGAATTCACACTGAACACATATTATGTCAAGCCACTTCCCTTTCCCTTACTGACTTTTTGACCAAGCTCTTACCAAGCCATATAGTTCTTTTTTAAAGCATGAATACCGACCTTTTACTTAATGAAGGGCACACATTTGAACTTCTGCAATTCCTGTGTAGTGATTCAAAGTAGACGGAACACTTTTCATAAAACTGAATAAAGGTAGTTAATAGCTTAAAAATGCACACAACTAGTAAACATCTCACAGCAGCTCTGGTCTTTCAGAATACACCAGTGTGTAACTGAGACAAAGGAAAAACTAAATGTTGCAATGTTTTTAATTTTCTTTCATAGTCATGGTAACTAAGGCAATAAAGTGATTATATTAATTAAAAAAAATATTTCTACTTGTATTTTACAGCTGAAATCCCCATTCCCTTCCTCTTCGTTTTAAATGTAAAACAAGGTATGTAGCAGTGATTTCTTTTTTTCCTGAAAAATATTGCAACTTCTAGCTAATTTAAGGAAAGAAGTTGATTTATCACATTTTCACTGAAATTGTTTATACAATTATGTGGAGTATATTTTATATTTAAATTGTAATAGACGTAAGTACTCACTGTTAAAAGCTACCTTACAAATGGCTACTGATATTTTCTGATATCGTTATGTGGTTCTGGTGCACACTTTCCCATTAAAAAAAAAAACATGACAAAAAAAAAGAAGAAATCCTATTATTTGTATTATGTGCAAAGTGAAAGGTTATACAAACTTTTTCTTGCTACTGCATGAAATTTAGGAGCGTAACACCTTACAGTAGCTAATTTTTTTATATTGATCCTGACTTTCCCTCTTTGGTTTTAATTAATAAACTGGCAGATTTTGCCTCACACACGTGTTTATCTATACTCTGAAGTAATGAATGGTGATCATGCATAAGAAGCATATCTCCAATGCAAAAGTTTGAAAACATATTTAATCATTATAATTTGCAGTTAGTAAAATAAGTGCACCTCCAGAAAGTGGACTATTAAAACCCAAAACATTTATATTGGTATAACTTGGTGATACATGCAGTATTATAGCATACTTGCACTGTGACTATCTTTTGCAATTAGAGGTAAAACTTCAGAAATTGTGATAAATTAAAGGTAGCTGCAAAATATTCAAAGATATGACTCTATAAGCTTATGTAGGCAAGTACACTTTTTCATGCCAAAAATCACTTTCTGTATCACAGTGTGTGAGGTGTTTGTACAGGACAGCACTGAGGTTTTATACACTTATCTGCTAGGGGAAAATAAGGCTCCTCTCCCAACTACCGTAAAATATTATAAAACTCTCTCTCCTCCCCTCTTTTTTTTTTAGAGTCACATTATGAGAAACTATCAATGGCATATAAGAAATATTAAAACCTTCTGAACAAAAGCTGACTATTCGAGAAGATAGGTATGTGTAACAAAAGAACAGATTTTGCTATTCCATGACTGTAATCTGTATTCTGAAAAACCAGAAGTGTTTGTCTCGGATAACACAGTGTTTTCTTGGCTTCCTGGAAACTCCATGGTTACACGGCAATAGAGCATAGATTGGTGTTGACCAATTTGTGGTACACTGGAACCCAGGATCTGTGCATACAACACACTCTTTGTTCACTGGGAGAGCTGGCACCCATCTGATGCCTTTATCTGTCCCTAAGCCATGGACTGAGTCAGCCAGCTAGCTCCTGTCTTTTTTATTCTATCGCCGAGATCACAATAACATTTAAAAAGGGCGAAACACTAAGCCAGAAACTAGTCCTATGGAGTCAGAGAACAAGGCCTTTTCTCATTTCGACATGGCTTTCAGTTCAGATAAAAATAAGGTGGCTGCCAGGCAAGCGCTTCCTTTACACCCCTGGAGTTGGAAAGAGAGGCCAGGAAGAAGTATGCCAAGTAACAGTACTTCACAGAGATGCACACATCAATTTTCTCTGATGTTTATAAGGCTGAAGAACATGAAATATCACTACACATAGTCAGCAATGGCCTATTTTCACAGTCAAATCCCGTCTCATCTACTTTCAAACTAAGTTAATAATAAAACAAAACTAGACATTTTATAGGTATATATTGATACATTTCCACGTTGTCAATATTGGTTCTACTACGCTGAAGAAAGAAAAACTGTTTTGGTATCTTAATACAAAATTTCTAGCTTCTCCAAGGGCAGGTTTGGGGAGAAAGAAGCATAAAAAAAAAAAAAAAGAAAAGAAAAAGAGCACTAACACAATTAATGGAAAAGAATATTAAGTATTAAAAAGACTGTACAAATACACAACAAATTAACAAATCTGAATAAAAAAGTGCTATAATGCTTCTGAATAGAGAAGCACTGTAATGTTACCAATACAAATAAAATGTTATATTTTTAATACATTTAAAATTACTATATATTATAATACACAGTTAAAGTAAGCTTTTAAAATGTTCTCATAGTATTTTGGCTTATTAAATAAAAATATAGCCTCTAATTCTGCAAGCTTTTACATATTTATTCAACTTTTTCCAACCAAAATTAGGCACGTAACAAACACGTGAGGAATGTAGTTCTCTTGTCAAATGAGAGAAATATCAATTCATAACCTCTAAAAAGCAGTGACTATGAATTTTATTTTTATTGTAAAATTAGATTTTAAAAAAATGACAGTTTATTTCTCAACAACCCGGCAATAACAGGTGCAAAGAAAGCCCAAGTAAGAAAAAACACACTAAGATAAGAAAATAAATACATCACAAGCAAATTTTTTTTTCAACCTCAACCAGCTGGTGGACAGTTTATACACAACAGTTTATATACACACACTAGAAATTGTCATTATATTTATCAGTAGGCTTGTGGATTTTCTCATTATCGAAGTGTCAAATCCTTAAAAAAATTCCATTAAGATTTTGCTGCAATGACACCAGTGGCAATGAATTCTCCATGTTCAATGAAAATTAATGCAGTGTTTCAGAAGCAGTCCATTTATTGATAGTACACCAGGACATAATAATCTGCTTTTATTCTTTTTCACGTTAATAGTATTTCAGTAAAAAAAAAAAAAAAAGGCCATATTTTGCCAACTGGCAAAAATAAACAGGTGTCTCTTAGTAGTGTATTATGTAATGTGAGCAAGAAGGGAAGCACAGGTCAACATAAAAATGTATATATACACATATATGTAAATACATATAAACATATATCTCCATTCCACATGTGTTCTGGGGTTGGCAGGACATGGGCTAGCCTTACCCTCAAAGCTGTGCCATATTACAAGCTGTGGAGACTGAATAAACCATCTTTATTGGACAGACCGTAATACCATATTAATGCGTTTACATGGCTTCCAGACCAGAGTGAGTATATTAATGAGTGGCTCAGATTTAGTTCGAACTTGCCCATTGATTACTAATAGTTTAAGCAGATCAGCATTGCTGATTTCTCACCTATTTCATCTTTCCTCATGTCCTTCATCTTGTCTACAGTGAGATTCTTCTCTTCCAACTTTGAGAGGACTGATGGTGGTAACACTGAGAACTGTCTCAAAGGGCTAACCCAGCCCCACAGTCGCTTGTCAATGACTTTGCTGAGATTCAGTAGTCGATATGTCATTGCAGGCCAACGTTTCCTAAGGGCAATCTCAAAAAGAGCTCGAACAATACGAGCTGCATTCTGGAGAGTGAAAAAAAAGAAAAAATGTTGTAATTCTCTCAAGTATTCTTTGTAAAATGAAAAGGATCCCATAGACTCATCTTTGGCAAACCATAACAATGGATTTTTCTTTTCAAACTTATTTCAAACATTCTTTAAAACTTTATTTTTTCCATCACTGTCTAGTGGCAGAACTACCTCATGATTGCCTACAGAAATAACAAAAAGAAACATGTGCAACCAATTAAAGTTGTAGTGGCAGGTCTGCCATAGAATTTTGATCACAGTTATGCTAATATTAGTGAGTTCTAAATTTACTGCATCTCAATCACTTCTGAAACAAATTCACTTACTGTACTTAATAATCTCCTTCCTTCTCCCCCCATATAATATACACCTACAAACTCAGTTTATATGGAAATTCAAGTTCTAATTTTTCACTTCAGTTTTGCTTCCATAATAGCATTCCATTTCACACTGAATTTCACAACATTTGCACAGAAGTTTAACAGTACTGACTTTTTAAAACATTTTTCTGATACTATTGTATAACTAAAATGTATAAATCTGCCTTGGACTTGGAAAATCAATTATTAACATAAGCTTGAATGATGTCAGTCTTATAATGAAAATGTAAGTTATGATATTCCTTTCATAAACTTAGTAAGCTGTATTATGAAGTTGTGGGGTTTTTTTTTGCGTTTGGGTTTTGTTTTTTTTTTTTTTTTGGCATACCGGTACTATGCCTGGATTAGTAATTCTGCTCTTGATTCATTGAATAGAATACAATCATTCTCTACTGGCTCTGCAATGCCAACAGGAATAAAAATAGAAAATGATTTGGTCGTGATAGGAAGCATATGTTACTAAAGAAGCACATTTCTTTTACTTAGAAAGGATGAATGATTTTCTTAATAGTGACTATCCAATTAAAAAAATTCACAATTTGGAGCACTGGTTCCACATGTAAAATTTATGAAGATCTGAGAAGACGACCATGTTGCTTCACTAAAAATGCTATAATTGCGACAGACAAATAAAAGCGATTGTCTTGAAAGCAAAGATTAAAAGAATCATACTGAAAATGATCTTGCTGTGCAAGTACCACAATTTTTATGATGTGCGTAATGATTTCAGAATTTTCATTTATACCCATACGTGCTATGAAACGTAAACACTTCTGAAGAAAGTTTTAGTATTGAATACACATATTCTTGCTGAAGAATATGTACACTTTTAAATCTTTAATTCTCATCTTTAGCACCAACTAAATGCAATTTTACAATCAATTCTTTCCAAAATGGCTTTGTAAGGCTAAGACAAAAATGATTCAATGCAACATGTTGCTGACTGTTAAAAAAAAAAAAGAATAAAAAAGAGAGACATAGGATGGACTAATAGGTAAAACTTTATAATCTATTTTCCGCATATATTATTGTTGCAAATCTAGAATTGTCTACGAGCATTTTGTCACTTTGAGTTCTTCGGGATCCAGAATTCTAAACTTTCAAGCAACACACCTTTCTTTCTGAGATGGGCTCTAGCTGTGTAAGCAAGCAGTTCTGTGTCACAGACTTGCAGTTTTTGTATTATTCTGTGTAATAACTGAACATGCTGCATAACTATCAACCATTCAGGTGTCAAATCAAGCTGACGAATATATAGACTAATATGTAAATTTGCATGATTACATCTAGCAATAAAATTGTCAAAGCACATCTTTCTTGTGTCAACCAAGGTATGTGAATAAAAGACAAACTATGTTTTGCAGAATGAAATACAAAAGTAAACAAAACATAAAAATAGATTGCAACAGTTTTCCAGTTTTAGAAGAAAACCCAGCAAGTTAAGAATAACATTTCTGTGCAATCACAGCTAGAACTACCAAATATAAGACTACAGGGGTAATAAGAACAAAAAGGACATTCATAATTAACAAAAAATGCAATAGTCTCCCAGCATAGGCTTTTGTATTTTCTACTTAAATATTATACCACATGTGCACACACACAAGGCTCTGATTTTCAAATCAATTTGCATAAAAATGTACAAAAAATTTTGCAGATCAAGGCCTGCTTACATAATTGTAAACATTTGGGAGAATGAAAACAGCAGAACACAGCAAGAGATATGTAAATATACTATTTTTACCTGTGCAACATACGCAGAATCTGAAATAAGGGAGAAGCTGTCCATCTCCCCTCTGCTAATATATGTTTGAAGGAGGATATTTATTTTTCCATAATTGTTTTCCACACCTCCTGGAGCAGGAAGTTCACAGAAATCATTCAGTAAGGTATCCAGCTCCTCTATTTCTTCTTCTCTTACCTAAAACACAATTATACATTATGAAGAGGCTGGAGCACTTTGATAATATCTTTTACACTGAAATCAAATTTTCCTTATAACATAGTTACATTATTTTAAAATGGAGTCTCTAGTTTTAAGGAAAGAAAAAAAAAAGAAGAAAAAAGCAGCAATCCCACATCTTCTACAATATTGCTAATAGACCATAATTGAAACTATCTTAATAGTGACACAATTACATTTTATCATTCATCACCATCTATTAAGGTTGCCATTGACATACAAAAATTTGATATGCCACAAAAATTGAATCTTCTGACCCTACCATCCTTCATCTGATGAGATTTCATTTTTTATTTGACCAGAGTAAAACCTCTGTCCATCTGGATTAGGGCAATCTTGAATTAACATTAAATGTACTCATTATAGTTACATAGTTTGCATGTGGCATAATACATTTTTAACTCAAAACTGTGAAGTACTATGATTCATGATATTAAAATTTTCACTGTTAATAAGATTAAGTCTTAATATGAGTAAAGAAATATTCATATCTATGGTTTGAATAATGCATAACATTTCACATTCTAACTGATGACCCTTACATGGCAAAACCAGCATAAATCTACATATTCTTTGATTTACTGATAGTCTGTTAGTGTAAAACTTATTTAAAGAGGGTAAATGTTTGGTCCCTGCAGGGAACCAGCTGAAAGTAATTTTCATTTGGACCTGACTACCTGACATAAAAAAGACCCTAAGACAACTGGGTTAAAATCCCCAACTATTCAGCCACTGGCCCTACAGGAAAGAAAAGATGAAGGACACAACCAGCACAGATGACTCCAGTGTCAGGGGAATATTATGCTCTGCTTGCAACAACATTTTTGATAATTTTTTTCTGCTCTTGCATAGCACAGCACAGGTCAAATCCAGATCTGCATTTCAGCTAATGGTGGCTTACCTATCTCAAAATACAGAATTTTAAAAGGCATTATGGAGATATGATTTATATTAACAAAAGTCACAATTTGTATCACACAAAGGGGTAAATCCTGCGTTATTCTTGTGAAAATCAGCTACTAGTTTTAATGTTCAGAGCTGTAGAGCAAGTGAATCACAAAAAAATGGAAACGATGTTGCACTGATGCCATACCATACAAATCTGAGAAACCAAACTAGAAAAGCTATGCTGCAGTCAAGAAGCATCACTACTAACTTTATTACTAATATAGAAACATATCACATCAGATTTTCCATATGCTTTCCTTTTAAATATTCAATTGCGCTAAATTTAGACCTAGCAGAGAAATATCACTATCATAAAAATCCCCTTCTAGCTTGGAAAACGTTGCATGTATCACTGTGAAACCTCATTGCTTATTATCTTCTATAATAGAAGAGATTACAGCAAAATAGAATTTCTCCATTAGATAAAGAGATGGTAATACTCAGACAATGTGTGCAAATATGTAAATATGTAGATGGTGAGGGATTCACACTGCCAGATCGCAGAGCCAGGTGAACGAGAGCCAACTCTGATCTGAAAGTTGTATAATTGTGGTAAAATGGCAATGAGCCCAAGCTAATAAACCCTGTGGAGTCTGGCTCGCACCTCTATGAGATGGAAGCATGGGCAAACAAGCTCATGCCGGCTTGCAATGTATTGTCTTGTGTCTTACCCACACAGGAGGTAAAAAGGGAGGTTGGAATTCAACGGCGTATGACGGTACAGTAATTGTCTAGCTTGCACAACAAAATCTGTTACTACTTTCTAGATTTCAAATTTGGGAATAATTTATCAGAATTTATCATTCTGCTAATCTAATAGTGTTCCCTGCATGAAGTATATGACAGAGTTAACTTCAGTGAGTCCTGCCTCATTTCTGGGAAAGCAAATTGTTCAGGGAGACATCTAATAATAGTTTAAACTTCAAACAGAAAAACTATCTCATCCCTGGGTGCACCATTCCAATGGACACTTATCTTCAGCTGTTAATAACTGAGGAGCTGAAAAGTTATTAAAAGCATTTAAAACGAATTCTCTAAGATCCCTAACTCGTTATTAAATGTGCACTATAGTTCAAGCTGAACTACACATATATTTGAGTGAGAGTATATATAGTTCTTGGCAATTATGCCTACTTAGAAATCATTTTATAATGGTGTTTAATATTTAGCAAAACTTGGGTCTATAGACACTATTTATGGAGTAAATAGTACAGAAGCGTCTAGTTTTAAGACATATTCTTTGTACGAAAGGATACAACTTTACCTTTATCTGCTCAAATTCTTCAGCTTTCGATACTATAGCAAGAATATCACCTTCTGTTTTATGAGCATCAAACAATTCATTGAAAGTCTATTAAAATAAAAGGAATTGATTTAACACTGAAAATAAAAAAATATCTATAGCACGAAAGAAAGAAACATTAACCAAGACTTTAAAAGGCATATAAGGTTAAAATGTAAGTTATTGGAAGACCAGAGTGATGCAATTTAAACAGGAACAATTTCCAGAATGACTTCTTAGCACTTTCAGAAAAAACCAATCCCTCTAAACTTAAGCACCCCAAAATCGAGAGTCATGCAATCTATGGCCATTTTGAAAAAAGTCTGGGACGTATTTGAGTGAATAACTCTCTGAGACTAATTATACAAAGTGACAGTAAATAGTTAAGAATTATTAATGCCGAGGCTTCAGATTTTCTTCAAGAAAAAGACCTATTTCCTCCAAAACAAAGGTTTTAAATTGAATGTGTAAATCAAAAGTTTACAATACTACAAACTTTAGTACAAATGCATCTTCCTTATACATTTACAACAGAATCTGATTACAGTGACAAAAGTTGTTTAAGGTTGGCAACTTGATAAGATTTTCCTGCAGAAAAACTTTTGTTACCAGACTCTATACTAGAATGTGCTATCATGTACCAATGGTTGTGCACACTATTGATAACACGTTGGTATCAAAATGCTTCTTATAATCCACCTAAAAGAAGGCAGAGACTATAGAAATCTCAAATCTCACTTCACACCAAGTCTAATTTTTCAGTATTGCTTTATACTTAGTTTCTTTCTTTTTCCTCTCTATTCCCTCTCTCCCCATTTCAGTAAATATGATTTGAAAATATATTGGACAAATCGGCTACATATTCTGTAATATCTTACAACTATTTTAGGTATAGGTTCAAAAAGAAGGAAACCTCCCCAAAAATAGAACCTCATATTTTACCTCTATAGTATTGTATTTAATATAGTAGTGGCTGGCAGTTCTGCCTAAATCTGTTGAAGAAAAAAAGCCAGTTCGTTCTTCAAAGCGAATCATGCGGGCTTTGTCCAGTTTTCTGCCGACTTCAATTACCAATTGTTCTCTGTGCTTTTCTAGACCTGGATCCATCTAGACACAAAACCCACACATTTATTTGTATAAAAGAAAAAAAGAGTGTTAAATAAATAATTTTATGGAGATAACCCAGTCCTACAAAGCCAGAAATCAAATAAAAGGAAGGTACAGTTATTAAGTCAAGTTTTTCCTGAGATCTCACTAATAAGTTACATTGACATTATTGACCAAAAACTGCCTGTACAGGACAAAATAATCAGAGTAATATTTCTTTTACAACACTTTGAGACTATCAATCTAATGTAGACTAATATTACTTATGAAACAGTATGATGATTAAGAAATAAATTTACAATGAAGTTTTTGAAAGAAACTGTAATGATAACATTCTTCATGATATTATCATCACTGCATCACTTGACAAAAACATGCCATCTTATGGTATCTCCAATTTATTTATGAAAATGGCTCAAAATATACTTTGTCTTGGTATCTGACATGAGGATGGCTTTAACTGCATCCCAAATAGAAAAATCTTCAAATTGGATGGCTGAAATGTTTACTAGCAAAAAAACTCTAATGTCCCCCAAAACTTTGGGTATGTCAGCGGGAATATTCTAATTATTGATTTACAGACATCATGTATAAACATTCATGTTAAAAGCACACAAGGAGCTTGCTGTGCCCAACACCACTTCTGTTCATATCAAAGTTCAGGAACGTGGACGTTTTGTCCAAGCATTAACTTACATTATCTCAGTAGTACATACGAGGCTGGGCAAAACTCCCATCTCAGTGGGACTGCTGTATAACTGTGTGTTCCACGTCACGCACCTGGGATACTCAGACTGAGAGGGATGGGTAAAAAGGGATTCATAGTCATGTTAACCCACTGGTGTATGTGGACCTGAGATACGGCTCTAATTACACAAGCAATGATTAGTCACCAAATTTGAAAAGACTGAAACTCTGTTCTAGTCCATTGCAGCATTCTTATTTCAGGGCTTGTATAGTTCAGATTTCCTACAGACTAAGTCATACCAGCCCTCCTGGTAAATCTGCACCGGGGATGTTTGACCAAGACTGCAAAAAGGAACAGGCTTTAAGAATTGCTATGCCTTGGTTTGCCCTGGTATTCCCTGGGCCAGGATTCAGTTTCATCTTTGTGCCGAAGTGCTTCACCTCATGTTCACTGAAGCTGCAGACGAACACAGTCATCTCCACAAAGCAGCTGCAAGACTAGTTCCTAATATTCCCTGTCTTTGACAGTTACTCTGAAGCTATTTTTCCTTAGTAATGGCTTGCCTTAGTTTCAAATGAAAAGCTAAGATGACAAGGGTCTAGACTGCTTTTCTCAATAGTAAGTAAAGCATTGAGGTCAGATTTCAGAGCAGAGGTGGTCAAAAAAACCCCCAAAAGTATTCAGGATGCCAGACGTTTAACTTTTCTTAAGAGGGGGAAAAAAATAAAAAAATATCAAAACGCTTCCCTACTCCTTTGGCAGCCCAAATTACCTGCCAATCTTTTGCCTTACATACAAAAAAGCTGAAGCTGTAACAGTAGACTAACATTTTTTTACAAATACAAAGGTTTTAACTTTAAAGGAAAGGTCACCAACTTGAAAAGGCTGTGAAACAATATTCCAGGCTAGCGAATCCATGGTTAGCACCCTTCTCATTGAACATGCATAATAAGAAATCCCACAGAGTAAAAGACCCAGCCTAGAACAGCTTTAAGCCATGCTCTTAAAAATGAGTCTTGGCATGTCCACAGCAAGGAACTGAGCAGGTCTGGAGTATGCATATGGAAAGTTAAGAATGCACGATAAAGTACATTATTATTCACATTGTTTTCTCCAGCTAACAGAGAGAAGTGTTGGGGACAATCTCTAACTTTTACAGATGTTCTAAACATAAACATACAGCTTATGGGGATAAAAAGCTTTGCTTAACTGTGGGAACACCAAATAGTGGAACCAAAAAGAGGAGAAAACAAAGGGGTTACCTTAAAAAAAAAAACAGCCACCTTTGGAACCGTAAAAGGATGAGAAAACGCCTGTAATTCATACCACAGGCTTCACTAATATGACACTCACATTTGCTCCAGTTTCCCCTTCCACTCTTTGTTTCTTCTTGTGGCTCATCATAAATTTTGGCCATTTTCCCAACTCAGTAAAAGGCAACTTCTGGCAAACAACTTGAGAAGTCACAAATCAAAGCAGTGGGCCTGGAGTAGCCTACTCCTGGGCATAGCCCAGAAATGGGCTAAGTGGGGAACACAAACATCCCGAAGGCAACGTGGGGTGCAGAATGTGCCGATGCACGGCAGGTGCATGCTTGCCCTGGCCTCCCAGTGCGGTACAACACACCCCTTTTGTGCGGACAGTCTGGACCTTTTGTGCCCTAAAGTAATTACTGGATGTGGTGGGACTGGACTGGGAAGGGGAAGAGAACGAGTTCGCACCTCCTCAGCCCCACCAAACAGCTGGGTAGAGTGTGACCCACGATGGTTATGCAGATATATGGATTCTGAATGGGTAACATTGGCTGTCAGCCAAAACAAAGATAGAAATTGGCACGCTGCAACATTACTAAGAAGCAATAAGATACCAATTATGAAAATTGGATACCTATAACCAGAACAGAAGGAATGGAACAGCCTAAGTGAGTTATGCGGTTATGCCCGCATCTGGCACTATACCATGTGTATACTGTCTATAACACATCAGCTTTGGAGTTTAAAACTGGTTTATCTAAAAAATAAGGGGATTGGCATTGGGTTTTGCTCCTACATGAATGGATAACACTTCAAATTGATATAATTTGTTACTGCCTTAACACAAAAATACGAATGTCTATTATTAGCACACCAAATCAGAAGGGGTAGAAAGGAGGTTAGCGGCAGGAAAAGACAAGTGCTGGCAATCTCCTCTTTCTCAGCAGCTGAATAAAAACAAAAAAGCAAGGAAAGGGAGAGCAACTCTTGCTCATTATTTTTTAAATTTATAAAAAATATTTGTTTGTGTTTTATTACTTTTTTTCACCAGTTACTAATAGCACGGTTGCATTTCTTTTTATCTAAAATTTGTTAATAACACTAGTTGAAAATAGCTGACCAAAAAAAAAAAGAGAAGGAATTTACAGGAATAGGACAACAACATTCCTCTCACTAGCGAAGCAATTTTTGTTGTTCATTTACTTTTTGATTTGTGTTATATAGTGTTATATTAACATATGGTAATGTACTGTAAGGCTTTTTATAGAAAACAGACTTGAGATGACCAGAGGTCTAAAGGTGTCTGCAGAAGCTTGCTTAAACAATAGCTTACCTACTTCCACCGCAGCTTCCACTATCAGACACAAAAGCTATCAAAAAAATATCTCCTGACATATATCTCTACATGTTACAATGACTGACACAACTGCTGCTCACAAATATCACAACAAATTATGAAGTCACAAAACAGATTCAAGACGTGAAATAAACTGCAGCTGCCATACACTTGTGAGAGTTTCACCTGCATTAGGCTTATTACTCGTGTCCAAACTATGTTAACATAGCTTATAAACAGCTGCACAGAAAACAGGAACAATATTTAGACAATCTGCAAACTATGCAACTTCCTAAAATTTACAGATAATGAATTAAACTTGCAAAAAACCTTACTAACTGTGCTCTGATTTATATCACCATATGGAAAATTCTAAATAAACAAAAAAAAACCCCAAATCACAATGAATGAAGCATAAAAAAATCTTATAATTACTAAATCACAAGAAAATAAAAAAACAGTTAGAAATGTCATTTTATAATTTATAAGATATCAGGGGATGAAACATTCTGAACCAAAAGCTGACGGGGTGGTGGTGGGGAAGCCAGCAACTCAAGAACGCTTTATTTTATCATTTATATCTAGCCTACTGAAACCCTGACAGGCTAAGTTACAGTAACTGCCTGATAAGAATGAATGTTGTCCTTTGGAGCATAACTTGGCCAGTTAAAATGTATTTTTATGTGAACAGAAGGGGCCTCTTAATTTAGTGTCAAAAATACTGTGCTACAGAAAATACCTTCCTTTTTCTAAGCACTTTAAAAGAATTGCTGATGTCAGGTAAGTAGAAATAGCAAATATTTATCCTCACATCAGGGAAGGATTAGAGACCCAGAACAGGTTACAGATTTTTTTAAAATGCATTTTATACCTGATAAGCTTTGTGACTGATGCCATATACTAATGGATTTGCTCTCATCCGTACATAAAGATAAGTGTAACTTATCCACTTTACTGCTTCTTCCACGTTAGTTACTGTTCCAAGAGCAATCTGGAAGTAGGAAAAGAAACAAAATTAAATGTATATGTTACATAAGTATTTGGCTGAACACATACAAAATTCGGATCATAAGCAATACATTAAAGAAAGTGTCAGTATGTTTCCAACTTAAATTATTTTAAAATAATCATAGGACAATAACTTGAATTATTTAGACATCTTCATCTTATGAACATCTAATAACACGGTAGGTACTGTGACATAATATTATAGATACAGTGACCCACATGATCTTTCCTACACCACTTATGATTTTTACAATTAAAAGATAATACTGAGCAAGCTTGTTATAAAAAAAGACAAACAAAACAACATAATTCTTTAGCGAATATGCTCAAGGTAATTTAAATAAGAGTGCCTTTTAAAAAAAATAATCTACATTTAAAAGATTAAGTTTTCATACCAATGTAAAAGCAATTCCTGGTTCAAGTCCTAAACCAAATGATACTGACAAACTTTAGGATTTTCTTAAGCATGCCCTCATATTTGGCAATCTGTTTATACACAGTTTTTACAGTGTTCTCCATTTGTATCTGGCAAATCAAACATACTGGTACCTGCTATTTTTTTTTTTATATCAAAACATAACAAAATCGAACAGGTAATATGTACATATATACACATATATTTATTTATTTTTCAAGGTGAAATCAGGTATACCAAAAGTTTTTTTGCTAGATGATTTTTTTGCTAATTCAATAGTTTTATCACCAAATTATTTACCAGACACATTTTTACGTGATATCTTCAGCTCTATTTTGTATTGGTTACATTAATGAGAAGCATTTGACCGCTTATTCCAGTTAACCAGATTTTACCAGGAGAATTTAATATTTCCTGCATGTCCCATGAACAAATATTTTTTGGTTGTTGTTGGTTGTTTAAAACAAGCAAAAGTCCCTCTTAGTGAATTTTTGCGATCCATTAATGCATTTTTTAAGTTATTTTTGTTTTATTGGTGTTTGGATTTCATATAAACGTTCCACATGACTTGGCAAAAAATAAAAACCCCTGTAATTGTAAATGATTTCATATGCATGTTCAGACCTAAGCATCTAGACCTTAATAATAATACAGATATTCTTTTTGAAATAACATAATATATAGTAAAAAATAATAACGTAAGTGAAATCTGCCCTGAGTTAAAATAACTTAAATCTGGCAAAACCTTCTTGATATCAATAACTAATAGCATGGAGTAACCCCAGCCTTCGTCTCACATATATTTCAAGTGATATTTTCTTCTTCAACAGCATAAGGTGGTCGGGGGAAGCCTCACTGTGTTGTTTTTCAAAGTATATAGCTACAAAAACATTCAGTTCTTCATAGACTACTACAGGCAAAACCTCAAATGCAGCCCACAGGTTATTATTACTCAATTTACTACCCAGGTTAATTTCCGCATTTGGGTTCTTTCCACAATTCAAATATCTTTCAAGTACACGACTTGAAATAGCACAACAACATAGTCCAATAGCAACATTTTCCCCCAAACAACCACTTTCCCAATCACGAAAACATAAAATCCTCATTACCGAGGAGAGAGGTCTGACAATTAAAAGAAACAAAAAAATCCCCTCATTTGTTCAAATATGTGATTGTATTACTCACAAATTAATTATTTTCATAAGTTAAAAGTAAAACTTAAGGGAAAAAAGTGATTATGAAATATGGCTGGGTGTCAGATACCATACTGAAATCTAATACTGTGCTTTCCTTCCTCCCCCAACTTTAATGAATATTCACTGAATAATATGCAGAGACAAAGAAAAAAACCTGCAACTTCTAAATATTTGCTGCCATCTAGTGTTCAAGTAAAGTTCTTATGGATTGTTTGAAAATATATACCTTTGTTGAAACAGCATGAATGACGGAAGTTATCTTATCAATACAAACACTTAAGAGTAATTATGAAAAAAATTATTTACGAAGTTAGCAGAGGACATCTGTTAATAAATAGACAAGGTGATACTTTATTGAAATAAAAGAAAAAGAAAAAAGTTCAAATTTTCCAGTATTTCCTCAACCATGTATTAGGTATTTAGTTACAGATGGAATAATCAATGAGTAGAAATATTTACTATGTTGACAATGTATTGTCTGATTGCACCAGTCGTCACAAAACACTTTTTTTCTTGAATTGCTGAAATACAAATAATTGTGTTGCACTCACAAAATGAAAACTTGAGTACTATATTAATCCAACTCACTGTGTCATTTTAAATGAAAAAAAATCATCAGCATCACAAATTTTCAACTAACTGTTCAATGGCTGATGTCACCATCACCAGGTGATGTGCTTAGTAGTCTGCATTTTCATTAAATAATTTTTTTTACAAATGCTATCTCACAGACTTTATCAAGTTGAACAGCATTTCAGAGGAGGTGTTTCCGATTTTACAAAAAGTGTAAACAGATACAGGTAGCATGGCTTTCTGGTCATAGTTTTTGAAAAATCTCTCTGATATTTCTATACAGATTAGAAAGGGGAATAAAAATGTTACTGATAATATCTACTGCATGTATTATAATATATAACACACTGTATTTTTTTACACAAGAATGTTTGTTATTATACCTGTATAATTGAGTCAGACTACATGGATGAAAAGTTTCTATATCGAATCAAATATTTGTTTTTAAGGTAAAAGAGCAAAGAATCTTTCTAACAACCTAATATGCAATTTTCTGTTTGCTTTGGAAACCAGTGTATTTTGAATTACCATTTCAGCATCTGAAGCGATTATGGTCTTAGTCCTGTAGGGCTTTTGAAATAACTTCTGAATGCTACAAGAATTTTCCCAAGTGGGACAAAATCTCCTCCAGTCATACATGACCAAAGGACTATTTATAAGTACAACTGAACTACATCAGAGTTGTCATTATCTGCTAACTCCAATAACTTCTCTACCATCTGCAGACAGCAGAAGAAGGTGACGGGAGAGCAGATGAGGTTGCTGGTCTCATGCAGGCCAGGTGAGGTCCCAGGGCCCTGAACACCCAGGAAGAAAACTTCAGTTCCCCCCAGCCTACACTTTGCCCCATACCCAGATGAGCTGTTCAGTCACTCAGCTCCCGAGCGATTTACTCGGAAGGGCTTTGAAAGGAATTCTGTTTCTCTTCTGAGAACCATCATAGTTGCCCACTCTTTAAAGGCAAAAAAAAAAAAAAGATTAAGAGGTTTGTCCAAACTGAACAAGTCACCACTTTTTACATTCCTGGCTTCACAAGAAAATCTTAAGTAAATGCGAGGAAAGGCACACCCCCTGGAGAAGGTATACCTACTGTCCAGCACCGCAAATCCTCTCAGTTGCTAAGCTCTCTGGGGAAAGGAGTTGTCCCAGCAACAAGCTGGGGTCCAGCTGTGGATGTCAGGGAGGGCGCTATCAGGTGGAAACAATTAGGGAAGGAATGGTGACCCGCATTGTATGAGCTATTGATGATAGTTCCCAGATAAGTTAAAGTTTATGGTCTAATTAAACCACATCCCCCACATCTTATCTTTCTTCCTGTATTTCCAGAAAATACAGCCGTAGGTATTTTCTGTTTGCCAGCTGGTCAACTGACCCAGGACTTGCTCCTCTCGACTAAGCACCCTAACCAGCTGTTTATTTTATTAATTTTAAAATTTCATTATGTCCAGTGGTGCAACATCAGCTGAAAAGGAAAAGGGCATCTCCATGCCTATGTTGATCATCCTCTGCTCATTTTTAGAAGGAAAAAAAGAAAGCCACACCAAACCAAAACTCAAAACAAATCTGCAGGAGACAATTCTCAGTCGATTGAGGTGGTGAAATACACGTTCAAAGTCTTAATTTTGGTGTCAACTCAATGAAGTTAGGTGTACTTCAGCTTTTCCCACAGTAGCTTTCCTAAGAGCAAATGCACTGGGACATCAAGGCCAGCATTCTGTCTCTCAGATTAGCTAATGGCAAACGCTGAAAGGCAGAAGGTATCAATGAGAAGTAAGCACCACATAAATTTCTCCCCAATTCTTAAACTATTGCATGTCAAGGTCTTTAGTTAAAGGTACTGCCTTTGCATTTGATATCTTTTGATGCATTTTTATTCAATTTTTGCACAGTTTTTGAACTATACCTTTTAGATACAAATCCCTGCAGCAAGGAGTTCCACAGTCTAACCACCCAGCTGGCATCCTTTTGTGTTTTCTGAACCTGCCACGAACTCATCTCAGCCAATATTTCCTGGTTCTTGTCCCAGGAAAGATGGGGTTTTTTTTGCTATGTCACTCATTACTTCATAAAACTCTGTCATATAATCTCCCATTTGTCTTTGTTCTCACCTGAAGTGTGCAAGTAAACTAACATGTTCCTTTCATAGAAGCTGATCTATTTCTTTGTCCATCCTCTGAAAATTTTATGCTTCTAGAAAATTAATTTTGAAATAGGAATTAAAAATATGCTATTTTTTTTTTGCATCGTTACCCAAATTTTGTCTCCTGCACCACACAAGCTTAGGTATAAAATTCAAGGCTCTAGATTCTACTTAGTGATTGTGTGGCTAGGATTACATATGGTATTACCCCAAATATTTGAATCCTTGCCTCAGTCTTACCACCTACCTATTTCTGCCAAGAGATCTGTTCTATATAAAAGTAACTTCATATTCTTGCGGAAACATGGAGTCTTTCCATATTTTAAACTGCTGCCTTCATTTTACTAGTTCCTCTTTCAGCTACTGATCTGTCTATAATAAATTAAGAATTCAAACAATTCAGCAGTGCTTCTGGCCTTTAATTGGTTTCTCTTTACAATTACAGCATAAGCATTTGGATTTCCTGAACGACTTGTAATAAAAGCAGACTATGCTTCTAAAATATGTCATTTTATTATATATCAGTGCAGATTTCCTTGTGCTTACAACAGCCTCTGTTATGGCAAAGATGACAGTGATCATCAGCATACTGTCTAGATTTCTGTAACAAATCAGTCAATAAACATATATATTTTGTCTCCATCTAGTGCTATTGTTACTGCCAAAAGGACAGCGTCTATAAAAGATGACCAAAATTGAATTGTGCTTCGTAAGACTATCTACAGATTAATATAATGGCATGTATTTTAAAATATATTTATTTTTTTCAGAATGCTGCAGCTTACGGAACGGTCATCTCCAGATAAACATAACAATTTCTAAAACACTTGTATCCTTCTCAGAGGATTCCACTAACTTAGATCAAAGCAGCATATATAGAAGTTTAGACCGACTCCAATTATAGAGAAATCACAAAGTTACTTTTCAAAAATCCCTAACAGAATAGGTCCTTGTAACTTCTCATAGTATTGATTTCCTGTAATTTGGCAGGCGTTAATTTTTCCTATATGTCATGACTGACAGATAAGTAACATCACACATATCAGATGACAAAAAAATGGAGGTTTCATGCCCTTATTACTCTACTGCTTTTCACCATTTTACACTGCTATTTTTACTAACAACCATTTATCACAGCGATTAACAAAATTCTGACTGGATTTACAGCTGCTGTAACTGTATTGTAGCCACAGAACCTACAGTAATTTAAAGCCATGAGTACACTGGTCTTTCCAGATAACACTACCATTAGATAAAATCTGAAACTAACTAGTTCTGCCAAAACTAATTTGCCAGTTTTCTGCACTTTTCCCCAAACCCCAAACCCTGTGGTATAAGTGCTGCACTTAGAAGTAGTTTTTATTATACTGTATGTCACATACTTCCTATGTATCTTTGATTGGATAAGTTTACATGACCACCTCCTATGAAATGGAATGACTGTTCTATTCCATTATTTTTCTTTCTTCATTCTACTATTTTAATAAGGCAGGAGGATTAACTTCTTAATTTTACACCTTCAATGTAGACAAATTATTTTTGCAGTGTTTACTAGCAATATTTTTCAGAGAACTACTTGGATACTCAATAACTGTTGAAAGTCACCACATTTCTGTTGAGATTTCCCCTACTTCTGGAAAGAATTTCAGCAGAAATGCATACTTCCCTGGACAAACAAATCCTTCTCTTTTTATGTAAAAACGTACATAAAGTGTCATGAGTAGAGATTGCTTTTACTGTAGTCAGTCTTATCTAAAATCGCTGCAACTCATTGTTTTTCTTTTGGACAATTTTTAGTGTTTCATAACTACTGTAGACATCACTATTCTAAGCTCACAGAGCCCCTTCTCCCTTGAATGTCTTGCTTTTTGATACTTTTTTTCCCCTCTTCATTAAGTATCCATTTGGACATACTCAGCTGGTGTTAGAGAACAATATTTACCTTTCCAACTCTTCAGTGACTTTTTTTTAAACAACTTCCAAGCTAATAGAGTGCTTACTATTAAATGCAGAAAAAAGGAAAAAGAAAAAGAAAAGAGAAGATACTACTACCTTTAAAAACTGCTGTTACAACCACAAGCCTGGGAGAAATTAGAATTGTTTTGTATTCTAACAATCAACCAGGTCTGTTCCACTTTCAACTTTTTTTTTCGTGCTAACTGCACCAAAGTCAATACTAGCAGCAGTTTGGTACCTTAATTTACTATCTACTACAGTAACATACATAAATATAGGGTCTGGAGAACAAGTCTTAATGAGGAGCAGCTGAGGGAACTAGGATTGTTTAGCCTGGAGAAAAGGAGGCTGAGGGGAGACCTTATTGCTCTCTATAACTACCCGAAAGGACGCTGTAGAGAGGTAGCGGTCGGTCTCTTCTCCCAAGTTACAACCGAAAGGACAAGAGGAAACAGCCTCAAGTTGCACCAGGGGAGGTTTAGATTGGATAATAGGAAAAATTTCTTTACAGAAAGAGTTGTCAAGCATTGGAACAGGCTGCCAGGGACGTGGGGGAGTCATCATCCCTGCAGGTATTTAAAAGACAGGTAGATGTGGTGCTTAGGGACATGGTTTAGTGGTGGTTTTGGCAGTGCTGGGTTAACAGTTGGACTTGATGGTCTTAAAGATCTTTTCTAACCTAAATGATTCTATGATTCTATATAAGCAGACATGTCCTACATCATAAATATTTTGTTAAGGCATTCTAAATACTTCCTGTGAGATAAACACATATAGGACTTAAATCTGTACAGTGGAAAAGGAAAAGGAGGAAGAGGAGAAGAATCCTAAAGTGTAACTATAACCAAATACATATATTCTTTGATACCGAAAATAGAATTATGATTTTTAATTTTTTCTTTCCTCCACATAAAAAGTTCAATGAATGTAAATTCACTTATCCCCTCAAAAGAACCCAAACCAACCAGAAAAAAACCCTCAAACCCTTTGCTTTAAGCTTGCATATAACAATCATCTCTGCTTTCTGGCCTTGCTGGAAAATTTGTGTATTTTAGAACTACAGCTCAGATCAGAGCTGCCCATTAAAATATTTCTCTCTCTGCAGAATATTAGACATTGAAAATTAATAGCTTACATCTCATACTTCTTAACTAAGCATTCTCAGCTGAGAAGAAAGAAACAGGACTAGAACTCCTGGTTCATCAAGTCAAATCTTTCCCTCATGTGCAATCACATCTTCCATACAAATACCATCACTTACTACAAAATCTTCACCATAGAAAAAAATTACACTTCTTTTATCTGCTCTAGTGCTAGAAGAGAGACTGTTCCAGATCTTATATTTCAGGCAAGTTTACTTACGAGCAGGGTGATTCTTGTCCTGGAATTGGCCCAAACTATCTTTTTTTTCTTTCTCTTATTCCCTTCTTGCTCCAGCTAGTTATAGAGAGCTGTTGTGCCTCCTTTGAAATTTTCTTTTGCGAAGCTAACCAACAAGATTTTTTAGGATGTCAGTAAAGCATTTTTCCTAAAAAAGCTAGCTTTTCTGCTGGAGCTCTGTGGAAGGAATACTTGAGATTCCTGGTATAATTCAGGTGGGCACACCAGCACATCCACACACCTTCTAGATAATTTGGAGCAACACAGACCAAGCCTGAAAAAACAGTAGCATATAGCCATGCCATTTGTTTTTCACAGTACGTCAATCATAGAGATCTTCTCTGACCCTGTTCACAACAGGTGCTTATTATTCTATTGTCTTTGTAATTCTTCACTGACCTGAAGGCCTTCTGTGAGATGGGAGGACTAAATTTCTAATATTAAAATTAAAAAAAAATTAATCCTTTGGTGTGAAGGATAGAATATCCAACTCTTTTTTCTGTGCCTACTTCATGTACCCTCAAGAAAAAGAACAAAGCTTTTCTATGAAATCTGGCTGGATTCTTTCATAGTCAAAAGTACACAGTATCCCAAGACCAGATCTCTCTCTCTCTTAACTTCTTGGGGTACTGAACATTAACTACTGGTAATCGTGGCCTTCAAAACCAACTTCAGGATTTAAATTACTACTGCTAACGTGTAACTTGATACTATCCAATTTTAAAGAACTGAAGATCCATCCCGTTCCACTTAAAGAACATTCAGGTGTCTATCTCCAGGAATATAAAAATGTTGCCAAGAGGAAGTGCTTGAGAACTCTACACCTGCTCATTGCTAGCATGCTTTCTGTTTATTTTCCCTCTCTCCTTTGCGGTAGAAAAAGTGATGGGAAAATTGCAAATGGCTCCTTTTTGTCACATTTGTGTCTCATGATCCAGGGGAGTTCAATTTCTCTCTCTTTCCTTGTACTCAGACCACTCCAGAGCCTTGAGGTAAAGAGGAGCAGCTGTGAGCACAGACAGGTGTCAATATTTTCATTCCCCCACATTTGTGTGTGGAAATACTTGGAATACAGTTAAACCTTATTCTGCTTCTTATGTGTGACTGTACTTGGGCAGAAATTTTTCCCGTTAACAGGAATGAAGAAATAACTTATGAGACCCCTTAAAAGAAAAAAAAAACCCAAACCCCAAAATCATGAGTAATCAAACTTGTTCATTTGTAAAGAATCAAGAAATGAACCTTTACATTTTAAAAAGTCACTGTATCAATTTCTGCTCCTTTCCATAATTTCCTTTTAAAATTATTATTTACAATTGAATAATGCAAAGACTTTAAAGTGATGAAAAGGTAAAAATAAACAGATATATGTAAGAACTATATAGATAAAACAGAAAAAGCATCTTAAAGAACCAAAAATGTTCCTAATAGACCAAATAAACGCCACATCTTTGAAAGGGATAATAAGCTTTAAGATGTCATTGGACATTTCAGTTTAGCTGAACTCCTTTACTTTTGCTGAAAAATGACTGGTGCCTTTGGAAAACAATATTCTCTTTTTGTTTAAACACGTTTAAATTTCTGAGAGTTCCTTGTAGAAAGTGTCTGTGCGTGTAAATACACATTTTTGATTGGTTATTACAATAGGCAGCTTTTGAATCATTATATTTCAATATGACGGAGGTCAGTATTCTCAATACAACCAGAACATTTAAAAAAAAAAAGGCATTTTAAGATTTAAAGCAAACTGGGAACTTACTATTTATAATAAACCAGTTCTGATTACCACTGTAAAACAAAGCAAAGAGAAGAGCTCAAGCCAAGTCCAATATTCTTCCTATGCTGCAGTCAATCACGTGAAGAAAGTTTGTTTATATACAGACATGCTTTAATTTTTTTGGTGGATTTTAATTTGCTGTTATGCAAAACACTTACTAAATTCTAATAAAGTGCTTCTGATTAAAAGGTAAATGCTACGTGTTTCTACAGTTTTATCTTAATGATATTGTGATCCTCCATACTACTTCTAATATCTACTACCTTTTGTAAAAGGCCCCCAACCTTTTCACATGTGTAACAGTTCATTCCTCTTAAACATACACACCTAGAGACTACCAGTAATAAATAAAATTTCCACTTCAGATATTTTAAGTGTGTATTTTTGTTTCAAATAATATTAACCTCTTAAAGGTTGCTAGTTTCTCTAAACAATTCAAAGGTTACCTCTGCATTTAGGTTGTCCGCAAGGCTTTCAAGAAACTGGCTTTCAATTGGATTCTGCTGAGTAAGAAGAGTCAGGTAATGACTGAGTTTATCATGAGTTGTAATAATGATGCCTTCTCCGAATTTGTCAAATTGAGGCCGTCCAGCTCGACCAAATATCTGCATGACATCTAAAATTCCAAGGTCAACAAAGGAGCCTCTTTTTGCAGCATATATTTGTGTTCCCTGGTTGAGGAAAAGTTAATAAAAATTAACATAAATACACATGAATATAATCCTGATGAGCTGAATACCGAAATTAGGCAAATATAGCATGATTTCAGAAGTGTACTTTAACTAATCCCTTCATAATCTTTGATATATTTAAATCTTTACTATACAAACTAGACTCCCACTGGAGAGAATCAGTTTAATGAGATATAAATAACATTTCAAGTCAATCAGACATTTCCCCTCCAGGCCCAAAACCCACAATAAAGATCTTGCTATCTATGCTTCTTTACAGGTTTCTTTTAAGACAGATACCCATGTGCAGACTAATGGAAGCTCTTACCTTAATAACAACAGCATGAGCAGGAAGATTGACACCCCAGGCGAGCGTAGCTGTACAAACTAGGACTTTGATATGTCCATTAGAAAACAAGTTTTCAACCAAACTTCTGTCTTGCCGCAGCATT
>NW_009648779.1:445361-447377 GCF_000708025.1 Charadrius vociferus | reverse complement strand
TACTAAATCCATCTGGAAACAGCTCACGTAACTGCTTATTTCTGGATCTCTGTACCTAGAATGGACAAGCATAAAAGTTAAATTCACTTCTAATTAAAGTACAAGAAGCAATGTATTAAAAAAATTACAGGAAAAAAATTGAATATTATTATGAGTCAGACAAAAAGCATTATTAATGTCAAACTTTTTATCAATGCCAGTATGTCATGATTTTCTATATCTAAATTTTACTTCTATTCTTACTTTCCAAAGAATACACTTAATTGTTTAAAAGAATACTTTTATAAAAAAATAACTTCACTTTAACAGAGATTCAAATTTACTGATAACCAGCATGAACACCAAAACAGAAAACTCACATTTTGCTTTTCCTTAAAAGCAACTCTTTGAGAATACGCAAGCAGCTAGGACAGGCTCAAGGCAGCAGGCCACAAACTATACTTAACGTTAAGGAGGGGATACTCTTCCCCACCACCACCCGTTGCATGAGCTCAGCACGGTGTGGATTAATAAATTCATACTAGGGAATCAAACTGTTCATCTACCCCTCATTTTTATCTTCCCCATGTGTAGGAGGCTGGGATCTTAGTCTGAAAAACCTCAGGTCCTCCAGTCTCCCACTGTGTACAAGGTCTGTAAGCAAGTCTCCCGTATTTTTGGGTGCTAGCTTTATCATGCTTCACCTAAACCGAGTATTGACTCAAAGTTAAGAAAAACTAACACGCTTCCCTTCCAAACACTAAACTCTGAAACTCAAATTGCTTCTAGTGTGTCTTCCAGGAGCACCCAGGAAGGAAAAAAGAAACCAAACCACTTAAAGAGGAAACCCAAACCACCAGAGTTCATGCCATTTTAGCTCAATGGGAATGGTTGTCTTCCTGTTCAGAAACATGGCTTTGGGCTAAAGCTCAAGTATCACAAGAAGTACAGCTCTGTTATTACAATTAAGGAGGAGAGACAGGGTAACCCTGTTGTATACTGGAATAAAGGACCTTCAGCCAACCTGTTATGAGCTTAAATACAGAGAGATCTGGACAGGCTGGATTGATGGCCTAAGGCCAATGGTATGAAGTTCAACAAGGCCAAGTGTTGAGTCCTGCACTTGGGTTATAATAACCCTATGCAGAGTTACAGGCTTGGGGAAGAATGGCTGGAAACCTGCCTGGCAGAGAAAGACCTGGGAGTGTTGGTTGACAGCTGGCTGAATATGAGCCAGCAGTGTGCCCAGGTGGCCAAGAAAGCCAATGGCATCCTGGCTTGTATCAGGAATAGCGTGGTGAGCAGGACTAGGGAAGTGATTGTCCCCCTGTACTCAGCACTGGTGAGGCCCAACCTCGAGTACTGTGTTCAATTTTGGGCTCCTCACTACAAGGAAGACATAGCGGTGCTGGAATGTGTCCAGAGAAGGGCAATAAAGCTGGCGGGAAGTCTGGAGAACAAGCCTTAATGAGGAGCAGCTGAGGGAACTAGGATTGTTTAGCCTGGAGAAAAGGAGGCTGAGGGGAGACCTTATTGCTCTCTACAACTACCTGAAAGGAGGGTGTAGAGAGGTAGGGGTCAGTCTCTTCTCCAAAGTTACAATCAATAGGACAAGAGGAAACAGCCTCAAGTTGTGCCAGGGGAGGTTTAGATTGGATATTAGGAAAAATTTCTTTGCAGAAACGGTTGTCAAGCATTGGAACAGGCTACCCAGGGAAGTGGTGGAGTCGCCATCCCTGGAAGTATTTAAAAAACAGGTAGATGTGGTGCTTAGGGACATGGTTTAGAGGTGGTTTTGGCAGTGTTAGGCTGATGGTTGGACTTGGTGATCTTAAAAGTCCCTTCCAACCTAGACAATTCTATGATTCTATATATAAGGTCAGAAAGCATGCCGTATACAGTCTCTTTACCCTTGACCCTGGCTACTGGTTCCTCAGATCTTCATGTTTCAATGTTCTTGATTTGCCACAAACACCTCTGATTTTCCTCCCATCTCTTCCACATTCCTAACTGCTGCACTCACTGCCTTCTAAAATT
>NW_009648779.1:434096-445307 GCF_000708025.1 Charadrius vociferus | reverse complement strand
ACCAATTTTTATATTATCATTGCCAGCAGAGAATCCCTACTTTTCCATAGACCACAATGGCGTTAAGAATTTTTTGACTGTCACTGTATTTTCAGCCCTGTATATTATAGTGAATTAATTCTAGACCAAATTACAAAGATTATTATTATTTTTTTAAATCTTCACATTTACTAGTACCTGACACACAGCCACTGAAAGTTGACTTAAGGGATACAGAGTGGGTAGAGCAAAGCAAAATATGGTTCACCGTACTGGCATACTGCCAAACATGAGCAATAAATCTCTGCAAACAGAAATAAATAGGGAGATGGGAATGCAATTATAAAGGAGGACATGAAAAGAAAAATACTGTAGGAAAAACACATTTCTCAGCTTCACAATTATCCAGCTTCTCAATATCTGATCTTTCCTGCTTTAGCAGTAATTATTTACTATTCATTTAAAGGAAATGAAACTCAGCTTTTAACTACACATGAATTTTTGGCAAATTTAATTAACTGCTGTAGTGGTTAAAAATGAAGAAATAAGAAATTGAGAAAGTGGCAGTGCAGTTCATGAAGCTTATTCTGTATGAGCTAGCAAATGGAAGCAAATACTTCATAAAGAACACAAATGCACCAAGGTTTGCATTTACAGTATATGAGCAACAAATCTCACAGAAGACAGGCATGTGGAAAACTTACTTCAGCTGCAAATCTGAGAATCATTGTGACACAGAAATTTTTATTGACCTTGATTACATTCAGAACATGGTGTAAGCATTTAATGATGTAATTAGCTTTCATCTTAAATAAAGCAACACTTCCTATGTGATCGGACAACCATCAGAAATTTCACTTTATTAGTAGAGCTGCTTGTATTAGTGCCAGCAGGTCGAGGGAGGTGATTCTGCCCCTCTACTGTGCTCTGGTGAGAGCCCACCTGGAGTACTGCATCCAGCTCTGAAGGACTCAGCAGAGGAAAGACGTGGACTTGTTGGAGCAGGTCCAGAGGAGGGCCACAAAAATGATCAGAGGGCTGGAGCACCTCTCCTTTGACGACAGGCTGAAAGAGTTGGGGTTACTCAGCCTGGAGAAGAGAAGGCTCCAGGGAGACCTTATTGTGGCCTTTCATTACTTAAAGGGGGCTTTATAAGAAAGATGAGGACAGACTTTTTACTGGAGCCTGTTGCGATAGGACAAGGGGTGATGGTTTCAAACTAAAAGAGGGAAGATTTAGACTAGATATAAGAACCACATTTTTTATGACAAGGGTTGTGAAACACTGGAACAGGTTGCCCAGAGAGGTGGCAGATGTGCCATCCCTGGAAACATTCAACGTTGGGTTGGACAGGACTCTGAGCAACCCGATCTGGTTGAAGATGTCCCTGCTCATTGCAGGGGGGTTGGACTAGGTGACCTTTAAGTGTCCCTTCCAACCCGAACTATTCTATAAAATCTTGTTCTCAAATCTCCACAATTTAAAAATTACATATCTTTGTTTGTAACCTTATTGCTTATGTTGTCTAATGTGATTGAAAGGAAGGACAATTTACTAATCAGAAACTAAGAAGAGTAAAATCTTGTGCTATATATGGAAGAAAACTGTATTTGTTTACAGTTTTAGGAACTACGATTTCACCAATTTAGAGAAAGGAACTTGTGAATATAGGAAAAAGGAGGAGAAAGGGGAAAAGTTTGTGACAGAAAACACATTAAGATATGGCAATGCTCGTCTGACTATAATTCAAGTACTTACAAGCTTAAGATTAATCAACCATTTAAAAATACCTAAGTACACCTAAACGTATCCATACAGTTGCATTTAGAAAGAATATCTTCACGCTTCTAAAATCTACCACACATTCTAAAATAATATCTTTGAAATGCTTAATATTTGCAAGATTTGTGTGTTCATTTATTGAATGTATGAACTGCTAGACTTCCAGGTTGCACAGTAACCAATTTAGAGACACATTAAATAAAATTTTTCCAACACAGAAGATGACGACTTTTTTTTAATGAAAAACTCACAGTCCACTTTTGACATAGGAAAAAACAAGTGCCAAGCAAATCAAATCACTAAGTATCCTCAACGATTGCATGAGCTGCACAGAGATTGAATCAATTTTCTTTCCAGAAATTTGTGGGCATTTTTAACTACAAATATACAAGGCAAATTAATTCAAGAACAATGGAGTAACCTAATTTTACAAAGTTACACTTAAGAAAATAAAATTAAAAAAAAAAATCACATATCTCAGTGATGGCCCGGAAGACTGCTCACACAGCATATCCTTTAATGACGGCATATTTGCAAACAAACCTTCTAAGCTCTTGTGTCAATGAACTGCACATTTACTCTATTAAATCTGGATTTTAATGGTTGCAGAGACAACAAAACCAACAACTACTAAATAAGGCAAGTGAAACTATAAAGAGTTATACTACTCCCATCTTGTTCTATTACAGACTAAAAGGTTTTGCTTAAAATTTATACGAAATGTTACTAAGTGCCTCAGGTGTATGGAGAAGTTGTTATTACGAGGTCTGGCACTGGTCTCCTGATTAGAATTGATTTTCTTTCCCCTCCCTTATTGCTCAAGAGGGCTGCAGATTTATGACCTTTTCTTACATGTGTGTGTGCATCTAAAACAGTACGTATTAAATAAATTCCTAGTTTACCTTGCTGCCACCTATATTTCTCTTTTAAATGTCTTGAATTTCATGCAGTTCTTGATTAAGACACATTAAAAATGTCACAGACAGAGAAAAAAGTCCTGCTTAATTTTAATGAGAAGTGAGGCATGTGTAGCAGAAAAAAGATTTAACCAAGCTTTAGAGTATTTCAGCTAAACACTTAAAAAAGATGACACCCTTACTTACCCTTTGCTTGCATCTGGTATCACAAAGGTATCATCATTCATAAAGACTATAAGCTGCATGGTTTTTGTCTGAACTACCAATACTACATGAATCAAAGCATAAAATTTTTAATAGGCTTATAGGTATTTTTTCTTATTTTATCTAAAAACAAGTAAAAAAGAGTAATATAGCTTGATTATGAGAAGCAGCTGCCAATAAATTACTTCTTGATAAGTGAAATATCAATTTATGTCTCTTCTTTAATCTCCAGTTGCTACACACATCTAGGACATACTAAGTAGTTCACCACTGCTTGGTAAGATCAGATTTTTTTCTTTCTGTCAACTACCTATTTTTCTTTTTTGCTTCCTCATTTTCAAGATGTTTTTTTTTGCAATTTTGAATTTTGGTGGTTTTGCCCCACTAATAACACAGTTTTTGACTCCCATGTAACAGAAATAGCACAGGCTATTCTAGTATTTTTCTCATGACCACCTTACTATAGCAAAACTTCATGCTTGTGACTGTAAGACTCAATCATTGTAATTTCCTTTCTCTGGAGTTCACAATAGGGCAGCACCTGCAGTTTGCTCAGAATGCACCGTCATATTTATTCACTGGTTTGAGCAATTCTGAGCAATTTATTCCCATCCTTCATTCTCTGAACTGTTCTGACACCCTGCAAAGTACTAACTCTTAATTTTGAGGCCTCATTAGCTTCACTTGATGAGCGTTGGTGTTCAGACAGCACAGATACCAGAGACACCTAAAACAAACTAAGTTATTTTTTGCTGCAGCCTTCCATGAAGGGCAGTTTTAATTTGGACTACTACAGTATGATGAATACAATTCAATTATTTCCAAAATAACTATTTTGTAACTTTCCTGAAGACATCCAAAAGTGTAATTCTTAGGTTGACCTTCTAAATTGTTTTAAGTTCCAACAAGGCAAAAGCCTCCTCTGCCTCATTCATATTAATCATGTCGCTAAACCTGCTCTGCTGGCTCATTTAAAGAATACTGATTGTCTTTCAAAATTTATGAAATCAAGGCAAGATGGGGGAAGACTCTGTTCATTCAGGAAGCAAAGGGAGGCTGAGAAAAGCAGAATGAAAAAAGAGAAGTTGAAGAGTTCGTTCTTGGGCTTATTCCTGTTCCTTAAATACAAAAAAGTAACATCACCAGTATGTATGAGGATTGAGAGAAATGGAAAGAAATGATCAAAGGATTGCATGATCATTCACCACTTTTGCTCTTCAGAATTTACTAGATACATATAGCATATTAATTAATCTATACAAGTTAAATCTTTAACATAAGTTTTATTCTTTTATTCACAACTACTGTTTGAAATGGGAGAGATCAAAACTTAGTGCCAATAAACCATGAAAAGTGTTTTTTAAATATGAAGTCAAAATAGTATAATTTCTTGTTACAGAAAAAAAACATGAGACTCCTTAATGTGCACAGTTAGAGCAAATATAAGAAACCTAGAGAAAATACTAAACCATGGAGCTAAGCTGTAACACTATCTGACACTTTATGAAAGAAACGGAACATGAAGAAATACAGATTGGAGTCTAAGGGGAGAAAAAAGGAATGCATTTGAGCTACAATGATTTTACCTGAGGACTGTCCTTTTATGAATTAGAACTTTTATTTGTATTATTTAACTTGTACTGTCTGCATATTTACTAAGCTATCAGCAGCTGTTCCCGGGACAAAGATAAAGTGGCATGTTATGTGGTAACAGCAAGATTAAATTATTATTTTATTACAGAAGCAAAGAATTAACTTTGAAAGAAATTTTCCCTGAAGAATTTGACTACATTTCTGTGATGAATATATATTAAACATTCGGTCCTTATCTTGTATTACCTTCCATACCTCTTGAAAAATGGCCTGAAATGGTTATTATTAGTATTTACTAAACACATAGTAACACACATAGCATAGAACCTGTGAAATTCTATATAAACAACTTGTCATGAAGCTCTTCTGTAAAGTTATAAATCACTCACCCAACGATTCAATACACTGGTTTCAGGTAGTGCTTCTGTGTTGATATACCCTCGCATTACTTCCCTTGCTCCTTCCTGAGAATAGCAGCATTAGCTTGGACTGTTCACCCTGCAGCTGGTTCCTCTGAAGAACCCAAAGACTACCGAGACCTCCCCTAAACCAAGATGACTTGCATGACCTAGCAGATCATTTCTGGATGCATGCAGGCTGGCCAATATGCTATTCAACCTAACGAGTATGCATGTTCATTCTCTATGTCTTCACTTTTTAAATGTATCTACCTATTAACTTTGTATAGTTATCCTGAAGTAATATCTCTGTCCAACACTTACGCTTTTACTGGGTTATAATTAGTGGGTACCTGGCAATGCAGTATTTGAAGAAGGTAATTCTAGCAAACAAATGTGGATCAGTTTGAATTTCTCCTGGAAGAGTCAATAACCTAATTGTCTCCCTCTGGAGATTTAAGTTCACTGTATTAAAATTAGAATTGTTTAAACCTATGAGTTACTGCTCTGATCAATTTTACTGAAATCACCTCAGTAAGTTCTGTAAAGTGCTCTAAAAATACCTCTGAAGGAGAAAGAAAGGAGAGTAGTGTGACTGCTTTGCTTAAACACCTTCCTCTACCAGTGTAAAGATAACAATTCTTTGAGTGCAATCATCAGGAGCACATAATTCAGGACTAATTTTCTGTATTATAGTATTAGAACTGTTTTTCTTCTGAACCTTCTCCTCTTCGTGTGTATTCAGGTTTCTGTTGGTTTAGGATTGTCTCCTGTGAATTTGTAATTTAGAAATACTTGTTCAGAATAGGAATCCATCCGTCCTTAGTCCTCAGTAGGCCACAGACTACTTTTCAGTTGTTGCACTAAAAGCAATGCTCTCTACATGCACACACAATTTTCTGCAGGGCAGAGCTACCTTCAGTGAAAGCTTTAAAAATATTTCAGGTATATATAACATACTGGGTTTCTGTAGTTTGTAAAACACAGAGTCACTGCAGAGTGAAGTATCAAAGAATTCAGTTTTAATGTATTTAAACCACAATTAGAAAAACTATACGAAAATGAGAAGGGAGGAGAAGTTTAGACAATTAGGAACAATTGCCAAGCAGCCTATCCAAGTTATGGCCGCCTTGTTCTAACGCAGTTGTATTTTTTTATTCAAGTGAAATAACGGCCTCTTTTTTTCAAAGCTATACAATTTTCATTGTGTACGACTACCAGTCTTGAGATATGATTAGATAATACTTATATTTTAGTACACGCTTGTGCTTATCTTTATTACTTAGACTTAGTTGTTGCTCATTCTTCTACTTTTCTTTTTTTTCCTTCTACTTTTTACAGGGTCACTGTTTGTAGATGTTCTTAGAAGAAAAAACTTGCAAAGCTGTTGTTCCCTTTAAAGGAAAATTCTGTAAATATGGACCAAAAAGACTTGTCTGTTTTCAAAAGTGAAATGTGAAAACTTAGAATTTTTCTGCTAACGAAGAAAATATGAACTATTGCTGGAACTCACCAACTTCCCAACAACTAACTGTTGGGAATTTGAAATCTGGCAATTCAATGATTCCTAGATGTACTTTGCACATGATAGATAATACTGCAATTTTTCAAAATACTGAAGGTTTAAAAGGTTTTGCAGTTGTACAAATAGGATCATTATTCCTTATGTCTTTGTGCTCCAATCAGAGAATGGTTTAAAAAAAAAAAGTCCTATGAATTATCCTTTTCTTCTCTTTTTGATTCACAAGGAAAGGAGGTGTAAGGCAGAATTTCTGGCACATTTTTCTATTGCCCTGGCCTTACCACAGATCATAACCTATTTATGGCACAAGGTCGTGCTTCATCCAGTTGGCACCTTAGAGAGTAACGACTACCAGTTAAAGAATGGATTGGTATGGTATCCAGAAATGTCTTGCCTTACTCAGCATGCTCTTTTTACAGTACACTAAGTGACATCATAGCAGCTCCATCTTTTTTTTTTTTCACTGGAAAAGTTACATGGTGCACAGAGAGTGAAATAAGATTCTATGGGAGGAAAAAGAATACCAATCAGATTAAAAACCCTGAACAAGAGGCAAGCATTTAATTTAATCTTTGATTCCTCAGTTCTATAACCTATAACGCAGAAGATAAGCATTTACAGATCTCACTGACGACAGAAACTAAGAAAATTTAGTATTGCTAAAACATCACATTTTTGAGCCAGCCAGCCAAGCTAAGAATGAAAGAATAGTGAATGCAAGCTTGACCATGCACAAATGATGGATGTTCAACAAGTCACCGAGGATGTAGACGTAGTTTCAAATTACCTCACTTAATGCCTAGCTGTTACAAAGCAAAAAAGGAACTATTTGTATAGGCAATACACTACCTCAACTTAAGACAGAATTTTATAACACAGACTAAAGTAACTTAACATTTCACTTCAAGTCAGACTGTAGTGCCTGTCTTATAAGTGAATGAATTACTGATTCTCAGATAAAAGGGTTTAAGAACTTAGAATGAAAAATTATTCTTCTCTGTAAACACACATGGAAAACAGCACTAGGTTTAGATAGAAAGGAAATTTTGGTTATAATGACCCAACTTAAGCTCCAACACTGAGTGAAAATGCAGTAAAAATAAGAATAAATTTCATATATTGTATGATGATAAGCATCTTTCTATTGTTTATAGCAAGTGCAATAAAAATATTTAGAGACATTTTTGTATTGCTTCAGTATGATGAAAATCTGGACTTCACAGTGAACAGAAATCTGTGCCTAAATAATCTCAAGTCTTATTAAAAGAAATGTCAAAACATTTCAGTTTAGCAAGGACATGAAAATGCACATCAATTAAGACTGAATTAATCGTTTAACATCACAATTTTAAAATGCATGCAAAATCATGTAAAGCTGTGGTTTTCTTTCTCATCACTTTAAAATTAAACCTTTCTCTCTGTGTAAAATACAGCAAGGTATCTATGCTTCTCCAGCCCTTGAGACAGGAAGTCCTGTTGTCGTATTTGTTAACCACTTGGAGTACACAGCTGAAAAAGTCATCAATCTTGGTTTGTTTTGCTGACAGCTGAAGTTTACAGTATGCTCTTAGAAAACTAGCCAGTAGGGAAGATATACAGCATGAAAAGAAACTGACAGAGAGACAGTTTGATGACACACAAGTGTAGCATTGCAACTGCAAGGATGAATTTGTAACGGTTTCAGTTTGAATACTGACATCCTCCGGAGACCCAGTTAAACCCAGTTGCTGTGCCTAACCGTGCAAAGATTTCAATATTTCTGCTTCAATGGCAAACTGATACTGCATGGTTTCTACAAAAATAGTTGTTATATTTGAGAACACCTCCTTTGCTTTGTAATACGCAAAACCACCCCTCTGCTGAGCCATGACAATACTGGATGCATTTTCACTCTGAGACAATGAAAGCAGAAAGATCTTTCCAATACAGCTGCAGCTTACTTATTACATATCACATTATTTTTAGTGCAACACCTCCTCGAATACTATACTGACTGAGACATCATTAACTCTGCAAGGAAAAAATCCATTTGTGAACATTAAACACATTTCTTGTTTCATAATTAAACCATAACAGTCCACTACAACTTCACAGCTATGCAAAGTGACAGACTGAGGATTCTTCAGAAGAATGGAATTTATCTTACAAGTTTTATAGATAATTGGAAACGTGCAGTATGAATTAATAATCTCTAGGACTTTCAAACAGTTTTAGATTGGCACCAGTATGTAGGACCATGAAAAGCTGAAATTTATCTCAAAACAGGAAAATAGTATTTGGAGACACGAACCGTATGCATTAAATGTCTTTTGATTTGGTATTGTGGCTTGGTTTCTTCACTTTTCTAGCTGCTGCCCTACAGCATGGAAGAAATAAACTAAGCAGACATGATAAAAAAAGCAGTCAATAGAACTGGTGCAAATTCCTAAACTAAAAAAGGTCAAAAAATTACTCATCACTCATGAAATAACTTGAACTATGTAACCTGAACTTTAACAAGGAAAAAAGATAACCAAACTAGAACATCAGACCATCTGCAGCACCAGAAGTTTTTTCACTGATACCTGTGTAATACGAACACCAATAAGAAAATTCATGATGTAATTAGCATCACATAAAGGTTTTTTTAATTTCTGTGCTAATAATATTAAACAAGCCTCAGAACTAAAGCCATTTTATTCCTCCTGTGTCTTTGCTATTTTAAAAGAATTTCACGGACTCCTTAGTAACACTTTGTAGTTCAGTGTCACCAACTGTTAAATCTTATGAGACAAGCACTTCTGAGAAATCTCCAAAGGATATGAAAAATTTATTTTCATATTGCAACGATCATGTAGTATCATTTGATTAATTATAATACGGGATAATTATTTACTTTACCTGACAAAGTACTAACACAAAAAAAATCTTTTAAGAAACCAATAGACCTTCAAATGATGGGACCAGTGAAACCTAGTTTCCTATGAATTTTATATTCCTTGTGCTCCTGTCTTAACTCAAATGTGTGTCCCACCAGATTTCCATAACCTCATCTCTCCCAGAATTATCTCCTCGCCTTACTGTTTCATAAATTTTTCCACTGTACCCTAAGAACAAACCCCTTACATCTTAGAAATGACATCTGTAAGACTTATGCTGATTATCAATGCTGCCATCTGATTATTACCAACACCTTTGTCAACTGTGTTGTCTTTTTTGTTAGTTTTACTCCAAATTACTAGCAGGCTGCTCTCTGAAGTTCTGCAACCTCATTGCAGAACTGTGAAGCCTTTGGACTATTAAACATGGTTCAAAGTCAGTTTCAAAGGTAATGTGATGTCTTTACACACCTAAAAGGGCACAGAAGTAGCACCTAATAAGTGATGAAACAAGAAGGTTTATATTAGTATGCTCTGTTGGCCAGCAGACTTGTGAATTTAGAGACAGATTGTCAGTTAAACTGAGGCAACTATTAGGCTTGCTGCCAGAGGAAACCAGCTGATGCAAGAAACGAGCACTGTACAGTCACCTCCATAGAGCTCAATTTTACAGCCTGATCCTGTTCAAATGTAGAATATTTTCCCAGAGACCTCTGCTAAATTATGGGATCCCTTGTAGTTTTAAGCTCTATCTACTGGAAAAAAAAAAAAAAAAAGTTTTATTACCACCCTCTTTCTTAAAAAAAAATCCCCCTAAATCCTGCCTTTATAGTCCCAATATTTTATGTAACTTACTAACATTATGCTTTGTACTTCATGAAGCCTGCAAGATAATTGCTTTATAAAGCTTAAAAATCACAGAGATGAAGACAATTGTGTATGATTAAATTTGGCTTTGAAAGACTGTTTTCTACATCTACAGTTCTTTAAGCACGTACCTAGCACATATACCTCCTTTCCAGGGCTGATATATTGAGCAAAGGAGGACTTATTTTCTTGTGCAAGTAATTTTTATACCATATTTAAAGAGATTTGAGCAAAAAATATTGCATTGATGTTAATTCATCAATTTGCTTTGTCTGGGGTTTGTAAACTAGATTAGAAATCCTCTGTCAAAACTGAGGAGCTTGCTATTGCCAAGATATTGCAATTCATACACCATCATTTTAAAGCAGGCTAAACAGTTTGTTCAGCAAGCTAACTTTAAATGTCTTACCCACATAGCAGATAGATCTCAGAGGAAATTTAAGAAAATATCTCACATATCAAACATACCACGGAGATTAAATTACCAGGTAAGGGAAGAAGTAAGGAGATTGTTACTTTCTCCACGCAGCACATAACAGCACAAAACAGGTGAGAGGAGAGCTGCTGTGCTGCTTCCACAGTTCCTCTCTGACCCTGATTAATTTCCATTTTTCATACTCTGTTTACTTACTGTGCATACATTAGTGTTAATGACTGTTCAAAAGTGTTAAATGCCATACTGTGAGCTTCATTTTCTTTAATCTTTTAATTATATTAAGTCTTTCTTCTGTACAATTAATAGTCCTATCTGTTCAAATCATTACACCCTTCATGCATTTCCTCTCCTTAAAAATGTTTTTAATTTCACAACTCTGCCTTCTTATAAGAGCAGCCTAATTTCAAAAGGCTTTGCAAAATTCTTTACCTAAAAATTCAACCCGTATCTATAATTCTGCATTTGTTGGGGTGTTAGGACACTAGGAGAAAAGCAAATAGTAAACAATGCCAACACTTGACTTAAAATTAGTACGTCTATATAATTTACCACTTGAAGTAATAACATTTTAAAACTGAGTATCTTTATATTGTTTAAATGACAAAAATAACTGAAGTTGAAGTAAAAACATATATAAAAATAAAAACATTTTTTC
>NW_009648779.1:377719-434082 GCF_000708025.1 Charadrius vociferus | reverse complement strand
CCTACATTAAGACTGAAAGAAAATACTATCTATGTAAAATAGTTCTATAGCTAACACTGCAATCACTTTCAAGATGTATTAAGAGCTTTCCCATATAAAGAGAAATTATCTGACTGTACACAACAGAACCACTCACCACGGTTCACTGCTAAGGCAAATGTCATGTTTCGGAGTTTCGTAGCACACGCATACTACAGGATTATCACCAGCATACCAGTTTTCAGCGGTTTCAAGATGGCAACATGGAATTACGAATTAAAATCAGAATAAAAGGAGTGGGGAATCTTTGACTCTCGCAATCCATACAAATTTTTAATTACATTCAGTATGACAGATATTTAAAAAACTTTTACTGTTTTGCTTGGTTTTCTCATTATGCACTTTGAAAGCCACCACAAAATACGATATATTGTATATAAAATTAATTAAAAAACATTATGTATAAATAACAAATAATATGAAATATATTGCAAAGAAAACTTGGTGATCATATCATCACTCATCTTTAGAAATGGGTTGACACATTTAAGAATATTTTACTTTCCAAATTCCAGTCTAAACATCTGAAGCTATTCAACAAAAGTATTTCTTTCTGTTAATTTTCTATTTGGATTTCAGCTAATTTTTAAATTGATTTTTTGAGGTCCAAATACGGAATTTCCAATTATCTCGTCACAGAAATTTTACACAGAAAGGAAACACAGAGGCTACACTTACCTATAACAACAGTGTTATCTCTGCTATCCCCAGTGACCACCCACTAGAGGAAAACCTACTGCGCCTGTTCTCTGTGATAATATCAGACAGCCTTTCTGATCAGATTTATAGAAACAGACTGATGACTTCTAATTCTTGGCATAGCCTTTTCAATCTTCAGATCAACCTAGAAAAGATTTCCTACTCTATTGCTTTGTTGAGGAGGAATCACTTGAGATAACGGGATAGTTCCATCACACTTGTTTAATCTGCACGCTGCTAAAACAGAAGATAAGAGGGCCAGCTAATGCTGTCTGATGCAGAGAAATGTCCCTAGAAAGTAAAGTAACTGTCTCACCATTTAAGACAGGCCACTTTACCAGCAGCTTGATATGAGTCTGAGATTAAAACACTGTAGATGTCTACACGCAGATCTGTACAGCTGAAGTAGGAGTCTGAGCACCCTTCACAGTCAATGGACATCAGGGCTTGTACAGCATTTCTGCTCGCAGGTCTGTTCATGGTTGAGCTCAAGCATCCTTTTGGCTCCACTGCCTGAGATGCACTCAACTCCACCAACTACAAGAGGAGCTCAGACACAGCACGCATTTGTAGTTACCACGTGCAGTCTCCTAAAATCTCTGTGCCATAATCTTCGCTTGAAAAGCACTCCACGGGCATGTTTCAGATTTAGACTAATGAAGACAAATTATCCTCAAAACAATTAATGACAAAACAGATCCTTAAAAAACTTTCTGTTGCAAAAAATTTCTATTGTAACTGACTCAGGTGGTATTGTCTCAACACTCCCAGATGGCACATATCAATAATAGCTCTTAATTATCACTAACTATTCCAAGTAAATTGGAATTTGCATTTTCTGTCTCTACACTAATTCCTGCTTATTCTGATACTGAATACCTCCTATGACAGAGAAACTGAAAAACACAACTGCAAAGTCAATGGTCCTGTACATGAAAATTAATCAGATCATCCGAAGGTTTTAAATGCCTGAACATAACAGAACTGAAGAACATCACAGTAAAAACGGGAACGAAGACATTACATCCTTTCTATTGGCGACAATGGCAACTTAATCAGGGGGCATTATTTATCAGATTAATTTTGGATTTCTTAGAAACCCCAAATATAATTATGCACCTTCCTATAAAATATTACATTCTCACAGCCCTTTTTTTGCCATGAACAAAATTATGCAATACATTCACAGAATCTGTCATCATCACACTCAGTACAGGTCATAGTGCTACTTAAAAGTATGACAAGAAACAGTTTTCTCCAATGTGACAAAGTTGATATGAACATACTATAACTGAAATGTTTTCAAATTGTTGTTGTCAGACAAAGAATGGGATTAAATGCCTAGTTAATCTCAAGTTTCCTCAAACAAGAAAAAGGATAGTAGATGTTAAGTGATTTTTTTTCTTATCTGTGCAAATCTCTACGCTTATTGGTTTAATTTTCAGTTTGAGAGTAAAACTCAAGAGTTTTGTGTTTGATGGAATGAGTTACCTGTGAAAGCCCAAAGTTGTCTGAGAGTCCTCAGTACAAATTCAGCCACAGAGGAAAAACGGTTTCCACTAATATCAGAAGTAAGCATAAACTTTACGGGGAATTCCACCCTCACTCCCTCAAAATCCCCAAAGACAGCGCAGTACTGGTACTGCTTCAACCACTACCTTTCCACACAGCATATACTTTATATTACAGAACAGAAAACTGAATTCAGGAAAATCTAGATTGCTGCTTTAACTGATGACTTCTGTATTTACATCAGCACCTTTCTAATCAGAACAAATTTTGATACGTCTCACCTCCAGAAAAAGACACAAATTCATAAAGCTATTTTGTGATGCTGTGTTCAGGAGTAATCAATTCCTCCTCATGTGTTTACTCCAGCTAATCCTAGCTCTGATGCCTGAAACTAATTGCATACACATATTTCATAAAAGTAAATAAAAGCCAAGTTGTTCTATTTACTGTTAACTATTATTCCAGTAATCATAACAATTACTAACATAGAAAAACAAATGCTTAAAACTGACAACCTTTGTTAGTTTCCTAAAACATGCACTGTTCAAGAATTTATTTTTTAGCAACAGTGAACATACTCCATGTTACTACACATGAACTTTGTACATATATACTGTACAATTATGTTATACATTTTACTTACTACATGTGTCACTTACCTATCCATTAATGCATGCAAGAAGAAAAAAGGAAAAGAAGAAACAAGAGAGTAAGAAAAAATTATCTCAGAAATTTCATATGAATATAAAGAACTCATCTCTCAGGTCAAGCAGAGAGCTGCACGTCAGGCTAGATGCCTGGAAGTAAAACGTATTTATGTATTTATTTTTAATTCTCAGTCTTCAAAACGCTCTGAAGTGAAACAAAGAACAAGGGCCTTTCAACTACCCTAAAATCAGCATCATACATGTGCATTAAAAAGTACGGCCACAAGGTGGCTCTCAATACTCAGCATTGAAAACTATAAATCTGAAAAGGAAATAAAAAAGAACCTCGATTAGCTTCGTTGTCTTAAAATTAAGTGATGTTTCACCTCACTTATTCTTAGAAACTGTTATTTACGCTCTAGACAAATACTTCGAAGATATTTTAAATCTACTTTGTTCCTCAACATCATGAACCCTTAATATGAAGGACTCCAATGAGAGATTTCCAGACTTAATCTGTAACAGCATCATTTTCCTGTAGTCACATATTCAAAATTGGAGCCCTTTTGATAGCTGGAATTCATACATACATAACTGAAGTAATTTATATACTGGCTTTTGATTTGGAATTCAACTATTTACTAGTACTAGTACTAGTTCTGTTTCATGATGAAAACTGTATGAAACTTCTACATAGAACATGAATTTCCATGTGGATAGCATCTTATACATCTTGGTTTTTTTCCCCAATATGCTTTAGCTATATTCTTTATGTCCTTAATTACCATTTTATTTTTCCTTTTACAAGTTTATTAATAGTTGTGGGTTTTGTTGTCAACCTTCCACCCATTTCTGTAGTCATTTTAGTTTCAAATTATGTCTGTTTTCATTTAATGTTTAATTTTTCCACAAGCGTGGAAATCTGAAATTTAAAGAAACTGGACCATGTAGGAAAAACTAATAAATTTGGCTATGATTGTCAAACCAATAAAGAATTACTACTTGATTCTGAACCAACAAATTATAGATCTGCACTCTGAAAGGACAGAAATCTCTTACAACCATCATCTGGGATATACTCCTTAGACAAGAGATCTTGGTGGTTACTTCAAGGAACAAAATCTAAAAGAATACCTGAAAATATCTGTTACAGCAGTTTTGACATTACAGGCCCATGCAGCAAGAAACCAGATATGTTTTCAATGCTATGCTGCAGTACAAACATTTTTTTACTACGTTATAACTATCGAATCAAGAGACCAGAAAATAATTTCTGAGTGTAAGGGATCATTAAAAGAATTATAGGTAATACTGGTGAATCTATAGAATTGTTTTTAACCCATGAATCACTGGGACAAATTCACATTTTCTTATTAGTTTCCATTCTAGAAGCTTGCTGAAAATCCTCATCTGCAAAAAGTTAACATTGTGCTGTGTTCTCTCTATGAAACACTATTTTGTGCTGTATTAAGTTGTGTCCTTGGGGCTTAGTCCAAAGCCAACAGTCTCTTTCTCATTAGCTTCAGTATGTTTTTCAATGAGATGCTTCAACTGCAAACCAACTAGGACTATGTTCAATTATTCAGCAATACTACAGTTTAAATGAAAACATGGCAATATGATGCTAAAGGTTTCAAACTCTTTTCAGAGTTCTGGTTGTTGTCCGTGATAAAAATACATAGCACAATAGTTGGAGAAAGTGATCTCTAGAATCAAAGACTTTGCACTGGAATTCTACGTTTGATTACAAAATTCATGTATATCAAAGCCAGAGGTACTCTCACAGACAGAAAATGTGCGGTATTTTTCACCTTTGATGCAACGGCCTTTGATTCCTGAGCTAACTGCTTTTATTATTATTACAAAGAGTCTAGAAAGGCTTTTGCAAAGCTTTTGATACTCTAAATTCTAGAACCTAAGGGTTTGCCATCCACTACTAGGTTTTTAGCATTTTGTCAACAGTTCTCAATTTTAGAACTTCCAAGTTTATAAGATGATGTTGAACTAACTGTCTGCAGTTATTAGCTATCTTAAAAAAAAAAAAAAGGAAGATAAAGAAGAAACCCTAGCATATCAATGACTAAACTAGAGATCATAACTTTAAACACAGAAATAATGACAGTTTTGCACATGGCAAATTCAAATTTAATCTCACAGAAAATGAAAGATCCCCATAGTAGTTAGCAGAAATTGACATGGCTTCTTCGAAAAATGTCACTCAAGGTCATTATTCAAAAGAGAAGCTCTTAAAAGTCCCAATTTGGAAAAATACCTTTAATTCAAAAGAAAAACATATTAGAAACCTTAAAGCTTTCAAGGTTAAGGCATAAGATTTCTGAAGCGGAGGTTCAATTTGCCAATGAAAACTGAGTGGCAGCCAGTAAATATTACCTTGCAAAGAACCAAGATGCTGCAAACTCTTTTGGTCACAAGTACTTTGTTGGAGTGCAGCGTAGACTATCTCAGGCACTCAGCAGCTGTACACATAACATTTTTCCCCAGGTAACAACTATTATGGTACAGAGTTATATAACACCCCTATTTATTTTTCTCAATCTGAAGATATTTTTTGATCGTTAGGAAAAATTAACTTAATATAAATGGTTTTACTTATCTTTATCTACACAAACTTCATTTTGGTCTTAGTCCTCTTTTATCTATTGGGAAACATGGACAATCGGCTAATTTTTTTTAGAACCTTTGCTAAGCTTCATTAAAATCTTCTAGTATCATAATAGAGCAGAACTTATGTACAGATAAATATTTCCAGTAAAGCTTCAAATATGTTTCATTAGACATTTTTAAATGGCTGGGCAGATGAGGTATCTGAAGGTGGCATACACAAAAGATATATTAGCATTTTGAATTCTATTGCAAGGGGCACAAAACACATGTGAGAAACTTCCTTATGAGGTACGGGGCAGGACAGAGGTACGGGGTGCCCTGGCTGCACAAGCGCTGTCAGAAACACGACAATTCTACTATATGCTAAGACCATTCTTTATTAAAGAGGTAACATAGAACTATATATTTTATTAAAATTAAAATGGACCAAAGGCTGATTAACTAATTGTTGATATCAATACAGAAAATGCAAGATACCATAATCCTTGTAATCACGTATTGTTTTTTATATGTAATGTGTATAATCTATAATCTACAAAAGTAATTATAGTTTAAGTTCCACTACGTTTGACTTAAGAAAAAATAAATATTCAAAATATTTGCTAAGACCTCCTAACTAATATTGAATATCAAAAGAACAAAATATTCTTCCACAAAGACAGGATGATGCTGAAAAGTTTTACTTGTCTAATTAGAACTGCTTGAAATGTGAACCATACCAAGAAACATAAATTCTAAGCCAAAAAACTTTCAAATCTGAAGTCATGTGTAAATTTTTTGGAAAAGTTTTCAGGCCATATGCACATCATCTGCAAATATGTCAAAACAGGATCTGTCCTGCTTGTCTATTGTTGTTTTTCTAGTTTTCCTTTCAGGTTAGGAATGATTTTACCCAGCAGAAGTCTGAAGCTGAATAAAACCACTGCCTGAAATGCATTCCAATTCATCCCACACATTTGGTATCCAAATGCTATAGAAATATCAGTCTAGTTCTTAATATTCTCTTAATATCCCATTCTAGAGAACACATTAGAAGTGTTGACAGTATTAATCTCAAACTGCTTTTCCATTTGGAGTATGGCAAATACTAGGATGTGGCACTTTTGGGTTTTTAGAATTTCTTAAAATATTAAGTCCATATATTATATATGACTGTTGCTTGGAGAAGAAACAGATTCTGCTGGTTCCACAGCAGCTGGCAACATAAGAACCATACAGGAGAACATAAACCAAATCTTGTTTCTTAGTCAATTTGGTTGACCTAATAAGTAAAGTTAGTATTTTACAGGAAGGAAATATCCTAGGAAAAAACTTACTCCAGTGTCACTGTTTTACAGTATGCCTTATCCAAGTATTAAAAATGAATTTGTTTCAGAGCTTTTTCTACCAAAAGCCTAACAATTTTCTTGCAATTTCATGTAAATAAAACTTAAAGTTCTAGAAGTTCACACATTTTCAATTGTTTAGCTTTATTGACTAAAACTAATTCTTTATCCATTTGTACTGATATTGTCCGAACATGAAAGTCTGTTTGGCGGAATGGTGAACTTTTACTTCTTCTAAGAATACATACTTAAGTATTGAAATTAACAAATCCCCTAATATTACTGTCTTCCTGCTTGCACTCTTGCAGCAGCTTCTCACAAGCCATATACTTCCAAATCTGCCTCCCATTTTTTTAGCAATTTGATTTTCATTTCATAATACAGAGCAAGCTCCATTTTTGTTACCAACCAGCTTTCATTACAGTTCATGCACAGTTTGTGTATACTCTAGCCTTGTCAAAAACATAATGCCGTTAGTCTAGTTCCCACGAGCATAACACATACCTTTGAGCTCTAGTTCTGTCTTTTGGTCAAATGAGCCAAAAATTACTAACACGGTTACATGTACAAAGATGTATCCAAACACACATTTCTATATTGCACATTCAAAATCTCAGTAGCGGGATGAAAAGAATACTGTTTTTCAGATTTTTATGTTTTTGGAAACCTTCTGTAATCAACCTCTGGTGTTTTTGATGTAACAATCTGCTAGCAACAAAAAGAAGTTTCTGAAATAATTAGGTTGTTCATAAGAGATTAGTCAAATTTAGGCAAAATTATAATTATACTCTGATAAAGGTGATATGCAAGGACATATCTGTATGTCCTAAAAAATAGCTGTTTGTGGTTTTATGCTTTTCTCCAGGAAAACTATCTCCAATAAGCAGGGATTCTTCTGAATCTTGGTTGACACTTGAAATTCCAGTTCACAGGAACTTAAGATGAATTAAAAAAACCCAGAAGATAAAACTAAATGTTGTAGATATCAAAGCTTCCATATCTTCTGGCCTCATACTATAGAGAAACATTGATAATATAAAAAATATAGAGGATATGCTAAAAAGCAGAAACCGACTATATACCTAATACAACTTTAACCAGAAAAAGAAATATATGGCAATAAATATTTAGCAGTTCTCTGGGAAAAAAAAATCTGCACAACTTCCCCAAAGTATGCTTAATTACTTTTTAATCTATTTTGTTTTCTCCAAAGCACCTCCAGCTCTCAGTATGTGGTATTAACAGACTGGATCAAATTCAATTCACTCACTCTTAATGGTTGCTTCTAATTGCTCTTTTATTTAAAATTCTTAAAAGCGTGCACTCATTTTATTCATTATTACACAATTCATTTAAACTAGATGTCATCGCAAGCTTCAGCTCAAAAATGCTTCTGTCCAGTTCGGATCTACTCTACATATTGTGCAAATAAACTAAAGGAACAGTTAAAAAGCCCAACCAAAATTGCCTAAATTATGGTATTTGGGGGAGTTCGAAGTGGAAAGTGGATGACAACTGAAACAGTGAGCATACATAGCTAAACAATTCCATCAAACCATAATCAAACTAAACTGTATTTGGAAAGCTTTCTTACTTTGAAAAATAAATGAAATTAAGAATATGAACTGAAGTGAAATTTAATATTTTTTCTCCATCTGTTAAGAAAATGTTTTCTAAATGAAAAACGAATCATGCATCTAAATGTACCTTGGGAAAAAAATAAAATCTAATGTATGCCGCAGTCTGAGTTCAACAGGAGGAAATCTATCAATAGGTAAGTGAACAGAATATTTCATGCAACAAGTAAATTTATTTAATTGCACTTACTCTTATCATGTTTTTAAAGAGACAGTGTGAGATAGTAACTCATATTGCAGTGATGTTTTCTATCAAATTAGGTGTTTATGAACATGTAGTTTTCAATTATGATGGGTCAAAAACTTTAATTAAAAAAAAATAATCACAGTCTAAAGATATCCTATACATTTTTTTTTTTAAATATAAATAAATAAATTCACAGAAATCCTCAGGGAGCAAAAGAAACATGGTCAGTTAATAGTGATATTCTGAAGAAAAACATCAAGCAACCCTAGAAGAAAGTACACAGATTTATTCTACAGGATAACTGTGAACAACAGGTTTTGTTTTGAATTTTATTTCAGGAAAGGCAGCTACAAAGGGTGTTCTGTGATGGCTTGCATCTTTAAAGCAATGACCAACCACTTAAAAAAACCCAACATTACCTCCTTCATTTACAACCTCAAAGAACAGTATTTTGAGACTTTTGCAATGATCCTTTATAAGTCAACTGTGATGCTAGAGAAAAAAATAAAAGTGAATACAATTCACTGGAGCTCAGAAAATGTACTCTGTTTAATTCCTGTAAAAGAAATCAAATACGGTTTCTAACAGAATGTCAACCACTGAACAGTATCAAGTATGTTTGAGAATAATGTAATTGCCATGAAGTAGAATGTACAACTGCTCAACATGCAGCATTCACTGTCAGTGCACAATGCAGAAAACCCACAAATTCTTATAAAGTTTTCAATCATTACTCTTCATTACTAGTAACTACTGTAGTTACTCGATTTCCTGACAAATGAATTCCTAAGTTGAATACTTTACACACTATTTTCTAGTCAGCATATGGTTTCCATACTAAGCTACTTAAATTGCATGTGACCAGAACCATTTGCCAGTATGGTTTGGTGCACCCTATAAAGAAAAGGTGCCTGAAAAATATGATTATTGTCTACAGTCTCACTGTAAACATATTGCACAAGATTACACATTGCAGCCAAGAACTAACTAGCACATCTTGGAAAAGGAATGCAAGACCTTGGGGTCATTAGTAAATTAAGCATTTCTTTTTTAATTTCTGCCTGGAACAATCCCTAGGGATTGAAAGCAGCTGAGCGAACCAAGCTCTTTGAGGGAGGGTTGAAGAGAGGCTAGGGCAGAAAGCACCTATGCTGACTTCAATATTATCTTATAATTTCTTCTTGTTGGAATGCTCACAGTGACCAGATATTGCCAGCCTTTGAACCTGTTAAATGACAGAAGAAACCACGGAGAAAAGGGAGCTTTATCCTCTCAAGAAATCATATGTATTTTGAATATATACCTGAACCTCATTACACATAGTGAAAGCAAGCACTGGCAAAAATCGAAAGTGGGTAGGTAGGCTGTGTTACTGAAGTCAAAAAATGTAGTCCTTTTTCCCAAACTTGTGAATATGAAAAGAATCATATTGGGTTTTTCCTGGTTTTGTTTTTCCCTCCTGAACAGCTTTGAAGTTTTCTTTTGAAATGTGTTTCTTTATTATTAGTAGAGCTATTCGATATCCTTATATACTTTACGTAACAATGAAATTTCAAGTTGAAATCATCTTACCCAGGGAAGCTATCAATTAATAACTACTGAGAAAAGACACAACACTGTTTTTTCTTTTTAACCTGAATTACATGTTAAAACATTCCATCAGCTAACTGAAGGACATTTTCACAGTCAAAGGTAAAAAGAATGTTGCGTGGCTTTTCTTTCTGTCAGTGCCCCAGAACAAGGTTAAAACTTCAGCAAAGACAAAGAGATCACAAATTCTCATGTAAGAAATAGCTAAAAATGCATTGGAAAATGGTTAAATATAGTATACTTTTAATACTTTCACTTATTTATATTGAAATAAGTTAGTTTTACAGTAATATCAATATTTATGCCAATTTTAAAGGAAAAAAAATACACATATGCTGCTATTGACTGTGTAAACGTCTGTGACTGCAGAATCAACCAAATAACTTATTAGAGCTACTCATTACAATATGTAATGTCACAGCCTGCCATCAAGGAATGTTTATTAGCCTAATATTGTTCCCACATCTCAGAGAGAACATTTCAGTGTATTTTAGTCAAAGACATAAAAAACCCCCTTAGATTTAAATCAAATTAACAATTAAAATCATTCTTTTAAAGAATACAACTTTGAATTTCAGTTTCTATATTTACAAGCACAAGTAAAGAAGATATTTTAAAAAATGTATTTACCTTAAGATTTGAATTGACTGAATGCAAATACTGCACTACTTTGCAGGAGGCTGCAATAGACTTCATTTAAGGAGAGAAGCTTAATCATATTATGAATATGACAGCAGTTTCAAATGATCTTACTAAGCGCATTTAGTATTAATAGGAAATTCTGTCAACAATTAAAGGGGATGCTATAGGCAATACATTATCCTACAGTTTATCAGAGCATTTCCATAGCGGATTAGTAAGAAATAGCATCAAATCTTACATTTACAGTGATGAAACACATTACCGACTTTAACCTGAATAAGCCTGAAATTGCTGAGAAGTTGCATACAAAAGCATAAAACATCTTTTTGTAGTTGCTTGAACAAAAAAATCAGCACCCCTGTCAGCTGTATTTGCAAACTCAGAGATCATTCTAGAAAAGGTTTGCTAACCCATTTTGCTTCTAGGAGTCCCATTACTACCACAGCACAGCTTCTGGAAGTAGAACAAATATTCACGAGGAGGCTTTCCAGTGATAAACAGGATAAAACGAAGCATTGTTGCATATCAAGTTGAAGCTCATGATAGATAAAACAGAATATATGATCAAGCCGATAGGTTAGGGAAAAAAAGTCCATTCTATTTTTTCACAGGATAGCAGAGGAGTGTTACTTTTTCCCCTCAATGCTGTAACTGTCAGAGTTTGAGAGACAAGCCAACAAATCTGAAATCCTTGGATCAGAGACTGATTTTCAGAAAGATAGTTGATAACAGAACTCAATCTATACCAAATATTTTATACTTTCTGATTCATAATAAAAACACTAGAAAATTTCAGTAGACTGTACACACTGTACAGGAATACACAGAACTACAAATCTAAAGCTGTGCAAATATTTCTAGACTGACACAAAAAAAGTAACTATCATAATAAGAGAAATATACACCAAACTTCCAATGTTTTCCCTTTTTAAAGGTCAGGGAAAGCAAAAGCAATGATAAATTGTTTACTGTTTCTGTCAACTTTTTATTTCAGTTCACAATAGTTAACTCCAATATATAGGAATACTGCTAAAAAACCTGAAGGCAACATTCTTCTATATTGTTCAGAATATATTTATCTGTAAATAGGCCTCTCCAAAACCGAAATGTCCATCTAAATCCCTCTTAATATGAAATTCCACAGCTCAGGATTCATTAAAACAGTAGGACCACTCTATACAGAACACATTTTTCTTTAACCCATCAATTGTTAGGACCACATGAATTTTGTCTCTGACCTTTAAGCAGGACTACTGAATAAAATATCCCATGAAGGAAATATAAAGAGCTTCATTCCATTCTCTGAGAGATAATTAGCAAATATTTTTCAAATGTAAAAAAATATAGTAATTATAAAACAAATAGGGAACTTCAATATACGTTTGACATTTAATATAGCCTAATGTATTTGAATACATATCCTCATTTTATTTTTATAGTTTTTTTAATGGCATATCAAATATTAGATACGTTATTAGTAAAACAAAAATAAAATGAGGATATGCTCGAAATAATTAAATGTCAAACAAATGATTACACATCAAATATTTGATGAATGTTCTCTAAAAATTAATTTCTAATAATTTAAAAACATTTGACAGATAATTAAGAGGATTAGTAAAATTGCTTTCAAATTTTAAAGGCCAGCAAAGAATCCAAAGCTTTTAACCATTCTATTTTTCAGTTCCTCCTGTGTGTTCAAGTAGCCTTCACTTACAGGTGCTGTGTCTAGACTAGAACATGCATGATTTGGGCATTACTTATTCTTGTAAGTCATTCATGGGATTTCAGATGTTTCTAAATATCTTCTTAATCTATTACAGTGAACACTGTATGCAGCATACAAAATAAGGATTGCATTACATTATCAAGATTATTCTCTGCCAGGTATTGCTAAATTTCATGTCAAATGAAATGGCAAGACTGAATGGCCTGCAGTGTGGTATTTTGGGAACTGTGCCAATAAACACCCTTTTATACAAGATAGCTCCTGTCAGACAAACATGATATTATCATTATGAAGCTTAAATTAATCACTCTGCATCACACAGCATTGATATAATACAGCTAGATTTCTGTCAGAAATTTCATTTATATTGTCTGGCACTGGGAATTTAGTACTATATAAAATGAATTTCACTTATTAAGGAGATTAAAATTAGGCAATGATGATCAAAGAAATTAATTATATGTAGAAACTTTGACTTGACAGAATGTCTAATAAGGTTCTTCAGAGATCCAGTTTGACCCATGGATATTTCATATTTGTGCTGGTGATCAGAAATGTAAAATGTGATCATTCTGATTAAAGGTACAGTTTGGAAATCAGAAGCACTCTGAAGGAACCCTGAAGAGCTCTTACAAGTCATGTGCTTTATCATGTTAATACTCAATTTATTGCATAATATGTATCTAATTTATAGTATAAGGCATAAGAACTGCTGTGCCAGGTGAGACAAAGTCTATCTAGAATAAGAACTTTCATAGTGAAAAAAATTAATTTAGTGAAGAGATAAGATCCTAGGTCTAGAGCAGTAGACAGGCAAATTCAGACACCAAGAATTACACACAACAAGGCTATATACACGTTAAAAGCCATTGCTGGAGCTCAAACAGAATCTCAGAATTCTCTACATCACATTATAAGCATTTCACAACAGCTGGTCCTTCTTGTCCACAAAAACTATGAATCCATTAGTGTGTCTCTGCATTGTTTCTACAACTCTGACTCCTTCAGTTCAGAACCATTCTTGGCTACAATAACAATGTGTTTGGTTTTTTTTTTCCTGACAGTTTTAATGGTAGAATACGGAACAATTGTAATTCCTGGTGACAGTCACTTACGCCTATATATGTAGGCTCTATCTGTAGAACTATGTGATACTGAAGTTCTTACCTTAGCCAGTAAATCTCTCCAGTATTAGAATTGCCAGTGGAGGAGAAATTTTCTACATTTTCAGGTTACCTGAACGTAGGTGTGCATTGCACATGCTTCAGATAGACCTATTCCAGCCTCAGGTGTTTAATCACAGGATGGGTTTATTGGAGGGGAAGCAGAAAGTTAAGGGGAAAAAAAATCTCCTTCTATCCAGCTTGACTTCACTATGCCTTGTGTCTTTTATCTGTTACACTTTGAAATCTTTAGAAATTTTAGTGCAGAAAAGTCCTATGACAAAACATGATTATAAAACTCTTTGATAAAATGCACTTACTTTACTGCTGTTACTATAGTCACTCTTGTTAGAAATATTTACTGCTAAGAAAGGAAAAGAAAATTTAGACTGAAAAGTAATAGTTTTAATAACAACACCAAACATGCTCTAATCACCGAAATCTTTGGGGTCCTCATAAGTCTTAGTAGGTTGGCCTTAATTGCTCAGCAAAATGTTGCTAGCATATTACTCAGAGCTGCTGCCTTAGCAGAGTATATATCTTATTTGATTAGTATCCTTATTGTGATAACTGTATATAAATAAAAATATTCCTCAAAGATATACACTGCGACCTAATAATTTCAATACATGATGTGCATTTTTATTTTAAACAGCAACAAGTTTCCTATGAACAGAGAACAAGTATTAGATGTCCTTTTTATCTTAAAAACTCCTTTTGTAGATAATATTCATCAGGTAACAGAGACAGAACCAATGAAATATCTAGTTTTTATGGTAAGTAAAATAATTTAACTTTGTTGAATGCATCATGGAAGAGGACAAACAGTAAAAAGTTATTGGTGATATTTTGCCACAGACTTCAGTATGACTAGGCCTTCACTCTATTTTTATTCCCATTACTAATTTATTTATGAGTGTCAATGAAGAAGCCCCTAAGTACACCGGAGTGTATAATTTGTGTAATAATAATAACAATAATAATAACAGTAACATTTTCCCCCCAAGATCTAGGTCATTTACATGCATAAGAAATAAAATAATGTGAATTTGCATTCATGTAAAATGTGGGTATCACATGTACTGATCACTGGCAGAATGCAATGAATTATACTGTCTCTTGATAATCATTGTAAGACCTCAGGGCAGCCAGAAGAACATTATGTGAATTGTGCTGGAGAACATAGTTCTCTCATTCATTGCTATAGTCTTCGCACCTCGCCCTTCTCATCAGTGCCAGGTTCTGAATTTGTTCTGTTATTAAGAGTCACACTTCTTGGTCTTGCTTTCTAGGACAATCATCACCAGCTTCATTTGTAATTGCACTTGGCCTCATCTTTTGCTCTCTTCCCAGGTACTAATTCTTAAGAACTTTCTATTGGGAAGGATTCCATAGTTCCTCACATTACACTTCCATGCTTCAAGTTCCTTTGTAGTTTCCCCACATAAGAGTTCGAATTCCCTTGAGAATTTACTTAGAATAACAATGACATTTCACATGAACATATATAGTGACGATATTTTATTCACATTTTGTATTAACAGCATTTCAAGCTAAGCTTACAAATTAAATATTCATTTTCAGTACCTCTCTCTTTTCCCATTTTTTTCCACTTCTTGCTTCATGATGCTAAGTCATCACTGCTTAAAGTGAAAATTAACTCCTCCCTATTTAAGCCATTTCTTCAGTGTAAAATCAGAGATTCTTCTCTTTCATGGAAGCTTCCCAGGGGATTCTACCATGCAATTCTCTGAATAAGCCAAAGACTGCTGTCCTAAAGACCACAGTCCTAACTCTTGCTGTTTACCATCACAGCCTTCCTCTGAATATTGAGCTTAATCACTGCATCCAAACTTGCTATTCATGCCTCCGATTCTTCCCTGCTTGAGCAGCAAGCCAAGTAGGGGCCTGGTTGGCTGAAAAAGCTGTCTCTAAACGCCGCCTATGAACTTCCTGGGTTGCCTGAATAATGTCACCATCCCAGAAGATGGTGGAAATTTCCCATGAAAACGAAGTCCTGCCAGCAGCAGCACTTCTGTCAGTAGCTCCTAGTAAGTCACATCCACTACCTCCCCATGGACAGGTGGTCCATAACAGACCTCAACCACAACATCTCTGTCTGTTCCTTCCTGCTCCAATCTTCAACCAGACAGGAGCTGCACATCTCCGGTTTCACTGTGGAGCTCCGCGCAGCCAAAGATCTAACTAACAGAGAGCACAACTCCCTCTCCTCCTCTTCCCTGTCTGTTCTTTCCAATATGGTATATAAGATGTATTACATCAAAGATGTAATCTGCCTGCTATATCCACAAGCAGTTAAGTATTATATCACATCAAAACACATTCATATTACACATTACTTTCTGAAGCAGTCAGAAAGGCTATAAACAGAGTTGATTCTTCCTTTTGATGCAATGTAGACTAGTACACCCTTTAAAATGCCTTTTACAGCATTATGACTCCAGGATTTCCCGCTCAAGCTGAAGAGCAGCCAGGAAAGAGGCTAGCCAAAACCAGGACACCCTAGCAGGGTAACTTCTGGCAACCAAAAGTTCACACCTTCATGGAAAAGGGTTACTGGCAACAGACAGCTGATTGAACGTATTATTTTGGCGGGTAGCATATCTGATCTAAAGATGGTAAGACAACTACTTTAAGGAATAGTCAATGAGTTTATTAAAAAAATATCCTGATTTCAAATGCACTTTTCATAATTGAAAAATAAATCAAAACAGAATCTCTCCTTACTAGTATCACAAATCTGACATTACTTAATGTAAAAGACACTGACATCTTAAGAAAAAAAAAAAAACAGTCAACAGTGCTACGTGCTTCATACTATTCTATGTTTAAAGACTTCTTGTCATTATGTCTACTCATTACATTAAAAAAAAAAAAAGAAAAAGATTGAAATAAAAGATTGAGGCATTTCCGATGGAGAATAATCATACCTTTCATACAATGACCACACTACTTGTGGTGACAGTTTCAGGGAATTCCCAGTGAAATTTATGGAGCGTCAAAATAACCATTTAATTTAGTGGAATTTTGTTGGGAATCTTTCAATTATTTGAATTATTATTTATTAGTTTACCTTTCTAAGATTCTGAGGTAGTATAGTGAGAACTATAGTCCCTGGCTGTACAACAGTATGTGAAATGGTTCTTCACAATACCACTCATGCTTTTTCAATTACATTTTATAACATACAAGTCCCTAAACCTTCTGGGCAAAAGAAGCATTTTTGCTATTGTAATAAAGCAGAAAGTAGTCAAAAGGAACAAATATTCCCATGAATACATGAGAGGAATTCATTTGCTTTTAATTACAAAGACGGCCAGTTTGCTTTATTCCAAAAGTTAGAAAACTTCTGTAAGTATCTTCTAAAGAAAAGTCAGCTTTTCTACAATCTTTCACACAGATCAACATTTGGAACTACAATCCTCAACCAATTCAAAAATTTTATTTCGAACAGATGCTGGGATTAATAACAAATGTATGTGTGCTGGGGCAGAGGTGTAGGGGACAGAAGAAAGAGCAAGGAAATTTGCTATTTTACTTAGTATTCCCTAGATTTCAGTGTGATGCATAAATACCCTTAGAGAACAAAGTTATTTCAGATATACAGTCAACCAACGTATAGGCTATCTTATCTACCACTCTCTTAATTTGCACTATAAATGCTACCTTAAATCACAATCCAAGAACAGGGAGTAATAACCTGTGTTCCAAATAGGTTTAGAACTTTTATTTTCTCTGTGACATTGTTGTGGTTCCCATTAACACAAGAATATGCTTTCTAATTAATTTAATCCCAGAATGAAGAGAAGAACTAAACATAGAGCAGCAGTTTTCAGCGAAATACAGAGTGAGTTGGCCAAATATTTTTTTGACAGATACCTCACATAATAGGCACTGCTGAAATAAGCACAGCATTTTTCCTAACTTCTTTAGCACTAATTTTGAGTGTCTAAATAAGCACTGATACTTTCTGTAGCTTAAAATACTTTTTTCTGTATTAACATTAAAAACCTAATATTATTTTGAATAAACCAAGAGTTTCAGATTTTGTTCTAAGAAATCTATTGACAAAAAGTTCAGCATTAATTTTAGCAGTGTTACAGTAGAAACATGAGTTCTCCAGATTCAGGTTTGATGTTATTTTTATAATGAAGCAGATACTAACATCCACTAGAAAAAGAGGGGCTTTAAAAATCCCCCCTCTTTATTTTACGAAATATAAGGACATCAATTTATAACTTAGCATAATTTAATAATATTTATCATAGCTCTCAGAAACAGACAGAAAGAACATACTTGATACTGATTTTAAAAAAAATCTTCTCTAAAATAGAATTTTCTCTACATTTCCAAAATTTGAATTTACCAACTCTAACATCTATGCTCCATTCATAATTGGTAAGTCTGAATGAATCCCTTCACATTCTCTTCAGACGTATAAAGTAAGGTAATGTGTTTATTACATCTAAAGACAGACATGGAGTCCAAAACCCTCACAAGATTCCTAATTCACAGGGGCCCAAAATATTTAAGAGTTTATCAAGACATTTGCCAGTGAGAGAAAGAATCTTATACATACATTAAACTTTCTACAGTGAATAAGTATCTCCTCTGTGTTCTGCTATTTCACTGGGGATAGAGATGGAACATTATTTTTCAAGGAATATTAACAAGACACACTAATCTTGAGACCTCAATTAATATCACCAAATATAAATGTCACATATAACACCGAATTAAGAATTGTTTTGCAAATATTCTCTCAGCAGAAGTACTGGCATATTGCTTGAACAGATGAAAAGAAGTTGTTGCAGACCAAGTTACTTGTACATATTAGAAAAAAATTTGGAAGGTCAGCTAACACAATTCATACACAGAACTGTCAGAATGCATAAAAGTGTGGACAGTTTCAGCTGGGAAGTGCTTGGCCACTGCTCAAAGTACTAGTAATTTATGATCCACGTGCATATTTTTAAACAAGATCAGATTAAAGGAGGCAAACCCTTGTGTCATTCAAATGGCTTTCCCACTTTTGAGTCTCAAATGGATTACTTTTTGATTGCCCACCATTAGTTGGTTCATGAGAAAAGTCAGATGGTTTTGGAAAAGTGGTAAATTTACAGGCTAGGTCAGATTAACTTTAAGACAGTTTTCTGTCTTAAAGAGTGGACAGTAGCGGATGCTTTGGGCAAGAGTGCAAAAAACAGGAGATATGTACACTCCCAAATTGTGGCAACTGGTGGTTTAGGGACTTCCTGAGCTGCAGATTACATGAGGACTACTGTCAAGTAGTATAAGTTGCATAAAATGGAACCTATTACCAGCTTTTGTTTAAAAAACTAGAAGCAACAGAACTTCTTCTCTTCCTTCACCATTGCTCTTTTCTTTCCTCTATTCAATTCAGCAACTCCACACATCCCTTCCGAGCAAAATATATCTTCCTAGAAGCTCAGAAATGCTTCATCTATTCCCATCTCGGACTGTCTTGTAAAAATATCAATTCAAGGACTGCAAAGATTACCGACGTAAATTATTCACTTACCTGTTTTTCAGCTTGTCCATAATCCGATCCTTGGGGTGACAAAAAGTGACAGATATGACCATTGTTTTTTGCTTTTTCTCGGAGACCCATAGCAGTTCGTACTGTGGCATTTCTAGCATGAACAAACACCATCACCTTAAGACAGAAAGAAACAGCGCTGATGAGAAATAACAAAAGTCTAAATCAAACACTTTAATTACAAAATACTCCCTCTAGGAATGAAAAAAAATAGTTATTACATAACATACTGATGAAAACTAATGTTGCTTTAGGGAAATTAAAGGGTGATCCTCCGTGTATTGTATTTAGTGTTTTCAAAGAGATTTTTGAGAAGGTTGTCTTTTTTAATTCTTTAGTCTTTAAAAGATACGGAAAGATTGTTGCAAAAAATAGTTCATTTTCACAAAGTAGGGAGATTACCATTGATGTAAAGATTTGTGTTATTTCACACATCCTAAATGATCTTCAAAGCAAATAGCAAGGGGTTAAGTTTCCTGATGGTACAACTTCACTATGCAAGACAGATGAAACAAAAACCGACTATAGAGAACCTCAGGAGAATATTGCAGTCCCAAACCACTGAACAATCAAAGACAAGAATGAAATTAAGTACCAACAAATGCAAAACACATAGGGGATACAAATTTTAAACTAACAGATATGATTATGGGTTTTAAACCACACACTATCACTCAGTGAGATACCTTAGAAACACCATAGACATTTCCCTGAAAATACCAACTAACAGTTGAGTGCTAATCAAAAATTATTTGTACCCATGTCTGCAGTAGGCTTTGGAAATACTGTTGGGTATCATCCACCAACCCCACTGTCACTTGATTATGCTTATTACCATCACATACGGTATCTGAACTAAGAGACAGAAATGAGATGTTAATACTTATTCCTTTAGATATGTATATGAAGCAATTTAAGCTGATATTAAATTAAGATTCACTGCAAGGCATATTTAAGATGAATCACGGCAGTAAGCCCCCCAACTGGTATAGAAAGGGGAAAGTGATTAAATACCACTTAATTCCAGCTTAATAACAGTTCTGAATGTCTGTTGACCACATACTGCTGGGAGACACAGTTCCACATACTATGGAAAACACTCTATATTGTCTCCCTAAGCACTTTGTATTACCCAGGGTTTGCTTAAATTGACCCCACGTACTTGGTCAGACAACTCTTCACTTTGATCAAGTATAACAATTTCTTGTTCTTAAAACCCATACGGAAAAGTTTGAGTATTTACTCCTGAGTAAATGCCAAATGCTGTTTTAAAAGTCCATGTAATTTTAATTAAAAATGTAACCATGGAATTACAGTTCAGGTTTAAGGTAGTTTCAGTTGAATTTTAAGATTGGCAAGTCGAATTCTAGAGAGCTGCTGGTTTAATTTTGGCCTTTTGGCACCATCATCCTTGTATCAACTTGCAGTGTATAATTAAATTACTTTAAATGAAACACTACTAAGAAAGTAGCGGTATTTAGGGTATAATTAAACAAGTTACTGCCTCTGTTCTTAATTTGGAAATTCATAATTTAATTATAAATGTATAATGTACATACAATTTTATATAAAAGTAGACATAATAGTTGTGCGTTTATATAAATTATAAATTTATTATTAGAAACAAGCAAATCAATTCAGGTGACAATACAGAGGAAAGATAAAAAGAGAAACAATGTGTAAATAACTATTTGCTTATTGGTAGCAATTACTCCTTAACTGTTTTCGCTAATTTGAGACATCTTTCCATCATCAATGTAGTAACACTGTGACTCCTACAATTATTAGCTTTCAGCTAAGTAGAAATATTCTCAGATATGTGTCACAGTTAGCAACATACAAATTTTCTCTAACTTAAAAACAACATACTGGCAATTTTTTTTTTTAAATTTCATCATAAGAGGACCACAATATAACTAAAGTACAGTGTATGTCCCTTCTGTCTTCATTAATTGTTTAAGGATTACTTGTCTATTGACCTTTTTGTAATTTTTTCTATAAGAAGCCTGAATAAAAATACATAACTACTCAAAACAGCAATTTCCTTTTATTATCAGATCCACTATGTCTTCTTCAGTGAATTCTCACTTATTATAAACTCTGTGTCAACAGGTTTCACTGCAAAAAACCCTTCACACTTAAAATCAACTTGATTTTATAGCTTACTAATTTATTTCCTTTTTAAATGGACCATAGTAACATCTGATTATTTGCCGAAGAGATTAAAAATTAATCTTTTGAAAACAGCTAAATTCTGAAAGTTGAGAAACTGAGGAAATATCCAGGTAATTTTGAAACTCCAGAATTAGGAGGTGTAGAAACACTTGGAAAAAAAGGAAAAAATAAAAAAAAAAAAGGCACTGAGGTGTTTTATGATTTAACCATAAAATAGGTTTGTTGATTTGGTTTACATTGTATTTTAATCTTCTACATTTTATTTTATTTCAGTCTTGCATTGATTTTGAAATCACTACCTATATCTTACACTAAAATGGCAACTTTGAGAATAGTGTTTACATAGCATTAATATTAATTGAGTTCAAACATATTAGACTAATATATTTCCACATGCTTTGACATAATATTGATAAATATCTACTGGTTCTCCTGACCTTTTTAAAATTCCTAATCATAGACTAAATGAAGTGTGGTGTGATTGAATTTTTTGGAGTGGGTGGGAGTTACATGGCTAGAAAGACAAAGCTAAAAGAGCAGCTGCAAGCAGGAAGGCTTTTAAAGTTTGAAAGGAACTAATAAAACCAGTCAAATAAAATAGCAAGGAAATCTGTACACAAGTGTGTATCTATATCCCATAAACATCTTAATTAACCAGGGTATAATTCTTTACGGCTTGTTTAAACAAGATACAGAGAAAGAGTCATATTAGGAGGTAACTTCAAACTAAACAAGCTACCGTAAAAAAAAAAAAAAAGTAGGTGTAAAGGTTTGGTGGCCTACATTTATTAAAAAAAGGGGTAATAAAGTTGTACTGGAAAATGAGAATGGGTAAAACTGTAAGTTACCACAGTTACACAAAGTAGAGCACAGATTACTAGTCACAGAAAAGATCATAGTAGAAAGTAGGCCCTTAATTGAAGAATCTTCCTTTAAATTATTATATAAATGAACAGCAACAGCAATGCTTGTATAGAGCACATTCCTGAAACTATAACTGCGAGGAAAATCCCTCTTAGGTCGTCATAATCGGGCAGAGCCTTTAGGAACTGACACTCTGAAGTCAACTGTGACTTTGATGTCCTGCTGCTACTAAAACAATGATAAGCAACACCAAAAAGACAAGGAAATATTATTCTGAAGACTTAGAAGAAAACTTTTTGTTATTTTTCAGGTTCATTCCCTGCCCTTAATTCTACATCACCTTAAAAGCAGATATGATCCAGTCTCTTTCTTGGGATGAAACTGAGCTAAAAGCTTCTGCCTACATGCAGATGAAACTAAAAAGGACAAGCGCAATTCCTTGCTGTTTTTTCCACAAGAATCAAGAAACAAGCAGCCTGTTTCTCTGCCAGAGGACCGGAAGATGTTTCAAGTGCATCATTAGGAATGGTAGATAGGCAGGAGAAATCAAAGAAATCAACCCTGGAATTGCTGACCTTGACCTGAAGGAGCTGGCTGGGCTAGCATGCAAAATATGTAGAAAATAAGATGGTGCTAAATTGGGAAGCCAGTCTTTAACATACACAGGCTGTATTTAATCTCCCTTCTTACAGAATCACAGAATGGTCAGGGTTGGAAGGGATCTCTGGAGATCATCTAGTCCAACCCCCCTGCCAGAGTAGGGTCACCTGCAACAGGATGGTGTCCAGGCGGGTTTTGAAAATCTCCAGAAAAGGAAACTCCACAACCTCTCTGGGCAGCCTGTGCCAGTGCTTTGCCACCCTCCAAGTAAAGAAAGTTACATCAAAATATTACCTGCCACATTTTGTATGTGAAACAGACAACACTCAATTAATGAATCAAGATCTAGTTTTTACCTTGTTTTATAGCATAATCTGATCAAAACCCTACTCTCAAGAATTAACAATTCCATAATGGGATTTGCTGTGAAGTTAATCATTACAAGAAGTCAGGACTACATAACACCAAGGAAAAATGTATATAACATTGTTTCCTCTTATTCGCATCTTGCAAGTGAAACTAAGGTTAAGTGTATTCAGTGTAAAACTTGAGACGTGAGATCATACTGCTTACTATGTATGACTTGATAAACTCAAAGCAGAGCTCCTATTAACTCCACTGAAGCCATGAGCACTCAATACCCTTAATCATCAGATCAATGCTTCCTATGTCATAATTCTCAAAATTTAGAAGTTCTGATTAGTACATACTTCTGAAGATTTTTATTTCAGCAGCTTCAGCTTCTCTAACATGAGACATAAACTGTAAAACGCAGACAAAAATCTAAATTTTTAGTGAAGTGTTTCTTTTTCCTACATAACAGACCATATCTTCTTTTTCTATTATTCTCTATTATATCCATCACACAATTTTAGTCTTCTGGAATGAAGATGTGTCTTGACACGGAACTACTTCTTTAACGTATTTAATCTCTTGCACCAAATGAACTGAAAGACAAAAAGGTCCAATGTATAAAAACTCTCAGACTATTCACTGGTCAAAGAATACATTTGATATTCTCTTAGCACTTTTTATATGGCTGCTGCTGCTTCTTCTTCTTACAGAACTATTGTATGACAATGTCTGATATCATAGCAATCATTCATTCAGAAAGACGTAAGACCTTATTATGCAAACAATAACTAAGAAATAAGCATTATGTAACTGTCCTCTACCCAGAAGTCTTTCTACAGTTCTTATCTGAAAATTAGCTATCTTTCGATGTGTAGCATGTTTTCTTTATGAAATTTACCTCCCACTGTTTTAAAACTAATAATGCACACTTGATTTCATTGACATTTATGTATTTCATCATCAGATATAAACACCTGACAGAATTTTTAAATTTAAAATGATTGCACAAATTGCTGACAATAAAAAGAACTTCTCAGTTAGAGGCAGACAGACAACAAGTCTGATCAAAAAACCTAGACTGCTTTATTAGCTGATTAGACGTGCCCAATCTTAAGGTTAATGTTTACTTGTAATCTCTGTACATCACCGAATATGTTTGCAAAGAACCAGTCCTAGCTAAAAACTGACATGTAACACCTTGTTGAATGCTCTTCCCCCAATTAAGTTGGTAAGCATTTACCAAATACATTGTAAGACTGCAATATAGTCTTAAGAGGGTTAATTTAGCCTGTCCTAACTGCGTCAGAGAATATTATATTTCAGTGGCAAAATCTCTGTGCATTAAATTATGCAAATAAGTTAGGAAAAGTAATTTAGAATAGAGAGAAGTGGTTCCACAGCTACAAGCTGTGTAATTAGATCTGCACTCTGCAGTTCAAAGCTAGCTCTGGTGTATATAGCCCTAGTGCTGAAAGTGTCTGCTGCTGCTCTCCTGAAACCAAAGCTTTTAAATGATAAAAAATACACAAGAAAGCAGAAAGCAAATGTCTATAGCTAGGTTACCTCCCCAGAATTTTCTTAAAGTATGAAACAAATCAAACACTTTCACCAAAGCCTGTTTAAAATTCACACCAGGAAGTGCTTGCATTCCCCAAGTGTTACATTTTCCAGGTAGTAATCCTTCTGAAATGTTAGTGCATCACCAAAGCACTGAAAACTGTGCAACTATTCAAAATACCTGTGAGAACTAGTACTTTTCTGTTATCAGAGATATGTAACTAGATGCTAGTAGGACCTACATTTTCACTTAGAGGAGAAAGAAAAAAAACCCACACCACATATACACGTAACAAAAATGTCTAAAATGATTCATGAAAATTTATAATCAGTTACTTGAAATCCCTTTAAACACCTTTCTTCTGCCTCGGACCGTAAAGTTGCTAGTGCTAACTTCTTCCCACTGGAAAATGTGTCTTTCAAACTAACTTTCTCTATGATAACTCCAAAATGGTGCATTCATCTTTTTGGGGAAGCACACTGACTCTCAGGTAGCTTTCCATCATTAGAGTGCTGGCAACTTGAATGCTTGACTTCAGCATCTCTGTTTTACTTAACACCTCTCCTCAAGGACAGAAGGCCTAGGTTTTGCCATCCACTTTGCATCACATCTTCCAAAGAAATTAAGAGGAAAGAATGAATTTATTTAATGCAATGTCAATATTAATTACGTAGTTTAGAGACAAGTGTATATACTTTATTTTAGCTTCAAGAGATTGTTTGGCTTCACCCAGTTAAATCCTTATAAACATGTTCTTTTATGTGGTATCCAGTTCTTGATTTGGGTATTACTTCTACTGAGTATGAACAGTTTAGGATGTGGATCAACAGATCAATCTATGCAACCATTTTCTCCCTCAACATCAGCATGAAACCTCCTCCAGGTATTTTACAAAATTCAGTTCCTCATGAGGTTTCAAAACTTCTCCCCAAGGAGTGTTGATGGTGCCTATTTATGTTAAAACCATCATCCTTCGCACCTCATTAAATAGCACCATCTCCTAGACTACATACAACCCACTAATGTTTAGCCTCATTCTAAAGAATAACCAAATTGTTTCTCTTTTGCATCGCGATTTCTCCCCAACTGCCAAGGTACAGTTCCAATTTCCAGTCCCTAACACTTACAGAATGAAAAATATATTCCATGCAAAATATAAATGAAATAGCTCTTGATCAAAAATATTCACTGCAAAATCAAAATGTCTTGATTACCAGATCTAAATGATAGCATGACAGTGTATAAACATGATTTCCCCTTCCTCTCACTAATATCACAATAACTTATGAAGATCACTCTCCAGAACTAGTAACGGAAAGAACAGCAATAAAGTATATGAAATAAAATTTTTTATAAAGTGACCTATACTAAAGCTTAAGAAGTTTAATGTAGATATCTAGCTTTTATTTTAGCAGATTTTTGTACTTTGCATATTAAAGTCTTTTCACATATTAAACACCATGGGAATGGAAAAAGCTGAACAGGCTGTGTCACTTACCAAGGCAACAAGAGAATCTGAATTTGTTTTCTAATTATTTTAATTCATTTCAGTGCATCTTGTATTTAAAAGAAATATTGATATAATCTGCATGTGTACTAAGATCGTCTTTTACACTACAGAAAACTGAAGGATTACTAAGCTGCTTGCAAACTAGTTCTTATGAGACATTTTACATATCCTTCCTTTTGTACAGAAAATACTTCACAAGTTAAAAGCAGACTGCATTTACTCATCATGTAAAATTAAATAATCTGCATTAGAATACAGGAATTTTCAATCAAGCTTGAGGGGTCAAAAATGCCCAAAAAAGTCAGCAATAGTAACCACTAAAATATCTTTATGTTCAAGAGAAACATTCAGCAAACTGTGCTGATGAACAGAGCTACACAATACCATACAATATTTTAACAGAAAATATTAACTAATAACGACAGCAAAGAAATCTGTAGTGCCGCATCAGCTAATCACTAATGTGATACATTCTGAACTCTTGATAGATTGCCATTAATTGCTCTCTGCTAAGTTTTGATTTAATTATTCACTCAAATAAATTACTTCTGATCATCCCTGTTTAAACAAAAACTAGGATTTTTGAAAAAAACCTTTACAGAATCTAATTTAAAATAATGTATTTAACATAGCTATTTATCTAATTATATTTGTTTAGATACACCAGCTTTTAAAGGTAATAAATCTTATTTAGTTTAAAGATACTTTTACTACCGTAATGTGCACTTGCTCATTTATCTATCTGTAATAATACTACTTTTTAAAGACATCTGTCCTATAATTTAATTTTTTGTATTTCTTTTAATGTGGAAATGTATTTTTTTACTTAAGATGTGTTCACCCTAATGAATATCATACAGTCCCATCTACTTTTTGCATTGCTTATGAAATTCTATGTAAAAAGCTATGATAAGGACATTATATTGGAGCTCCTTTCTTAATTTTCTTCCTATCAGCCCTTCCTTATTTAGCTTTTTGTGTTCTAAATCCAGCCACAAAAAAAGGCTCTACTATCATACACGTTCTGAAATACTACCATCTTTATATTTTTCATTTTCATTTCTCTTACAGTTTCATTCTTGATGCACTTCCTGCTCTGTCTTCTCTGACTTACTACAATCTTTATTGTTATAACTCTATTCTAATTCTCAGTATAAACTTAGTTGCTCCTGGTTTTATTTTCTTCCTTTTTCCTTGTCTTTCCTCTGTCTTGGTTGCACCATCTCTAGCAAAAGATCTTCCCACTTAACCACAGACTTTTAAACACAGAACTTGTGGAACTATTACCATTTTTAAAAAATTTTTGTAGGCATCGTAAGTATGTAGCATGTTTATCTTTGGTGCAAAAGAAATGTATTTGGAATAGTCCCAGATAGTTCCAACAACACATATACAGGTATTTTAACATACTTTTTTCTTGTTTCTATATAATTTATAGGCATTCTGAAAACTTACTGTCTCACTGATTTCTAAGTGGCAAGAGATGATTTAAAAGGTGTGTAGATTTCCCCACGAAAAGTAGACTCCACCACAAAAAATGGCCTTAATGGTTAGTTATTAAATTGACATTTTAGGATCATATCTAACATGACATTTTAGCCTGGGATGACCAAGGAATTTTTCTTTAACTAGAAGTTGATAAATTTACTTCCTCACCTTCTGACTTACCTTCCCCTTCATTTTAACATTATAACCTCAACTGAGCTCCTGCTAGTCAGGTTACAGACATGATTCTCTTGTCCTTTCTGAAGATAGGGAGGATATGCTCCACCCTTCAGTTCTCAGGAACCTCTGCTGATCATGGTGGTCTTTCAAGGACTATCATAAGTGGCTCTGAATGACATCAGCCAGTTCCTTCAGCATGTCTGGGTGTCTCCAATTAGGTTGCATAGATTTATGTAGTAGACGTGAGGGCATTTCTGTCTTGTATTGCCTTTGTGTGCTTATTAAAAAAGAATCAGCAAATCTTACCAGCAAAGACCAAGGTGAAGAGGACACTGAGTAGCTCAATCTTCTGCACATCCTTTGTCACCAGGTTTCCTGCCCCATTCAGCAAAGAGCCATCGTTTTCCCTAGTTGTCTTCTTGCTGCTGCTGTACTTGTGGAAGCCCTTCCTGTTGCCCTTAACACCACGTCAGATTCACCTCCAGATGGGGTTTGGCTTTCCTAATCCTACTCCTGCACACTTGGACAGTGCCTTTGTATTCCTCCTGGGTCTCCTGTCCCTGTTTTACCCTCCTGTATGCTTCCTTTTCATGTTTGAGTTTTGTCAGGAGTTTCTTTCTCATCCATGCTGACCTGAGGCCACTTTTGCTTGATCTCCTGCACATCTTGAGCTTGGCAGATGTGATCCCTGAAAATCAACCAGCTCTGCCAGACCACCTGCCACAGGATTCTTCCATGCAGGTCCCTGAAGACTCCAAAGTGCTCTCTTGAAGCTCAGGGCTGTAGTGTAGCTTTTTGCCTTTTTTCCTCTAACAGAATCCTGAATTCCATCATCTCACAGTAACTGCAGCCAAAGCTTCTCCCAGCATTCATATCCCCAACCTGTGCTACCTTTTTTGACAGTTCAAGGTCCAGCACAGCATCGACCTAGGAAGTTGTCATCAATGTACTCCAGAAACTTCCTGGATTGCTTTTGCCCTGCTGTATTGGGCAGGTGAAGTCAGATACTGGGGCGGTGAAGTCCCCCAGGAAGACCATGGACAGTGAACATGAGGCTTCTTCTAGTTGTCTGAAGAAGTCTCCATCTACTTTATTCCTGATCAGTGGGTCTGTAGAAAACTCCCACAACAGCGTTGCTCATGTCTGTCTGCTGGCTAATCCTCCTCTTGAACTCTCAGCTGGCTCATCATCCCATCCCTAGGCAAAGCTCCAGGTATCCCTACTGTGCTCTCACATACAAGCAAGTTTCTTGCCGTCCTGGCCTGGCCTTGCTGAAGAGCCTGTTTCCACCCATTGCAGCACTCAGATGTGAGCTACCACATCATGCCTCTGGTCTTAATATAATCTTAGTTCAGCAACTGGATGCAGACCCCTAAATTCTCCTTTTTGTTCCATATGCTGCATGTAGTAGTAGTGCACAGGCATTTCATAGAGGCATCCAGTTATGCTCACGTAAAACATGACATTGTGCCTTCTGCCACTATGTAAAAATGAAAGATACAGGGGCTCATTGTCATTTCCATACAAAGCTATGGATAAAACAGTTCTGGACCCATAAGTTTGACATTAAGCCTCTAGAATTAAAATAGGAGACTGATGATGTCAAACCTTTACATTGAAGAACAGTCAGTGTGTATGCAGCAGCACTAATGGGTGGATGTTTCTGAGTAAAAAGTACTTGCCCATGTGAAACTTCATGATGCTTCCTTTATACCTGTACAACAGTTATAAACACTTTCCACTAATGCATGCTGAATGGTTTGTCTGATTTAATTTACATTAGAAAGTTCTAAATTATTAATTACTTTAAAAACTGCAAGCACTTGTGTTTATGATCTTGTTTTATTGTATTTTGAACTACATTAGATGGCCTGTAAAAGAAATCCTCAGTTGTGGAATCAATGCTTAAATATGGATTCTGGACACCAAAGGAAACCTGTTTCAGAACAGTATAATAACATCTATGCTATCTTCAATTTGTAGCATTACCCAAATATACGACAAAATGCAGAGGAAAAATTAATAGAGTGAGAACTAAAAGTAGATGGTAAATTATTCAATAAAACAAAAAAAATTTTACTGACTACTACAGGTAGTAGAAATTGTTCTGAATTTTAATTGACAGGCTAGAAATAGAAATAGCAATATCTATTCCTGTATAGAAAATTAAACAAGAATAGCTAGTCTATTACTATGCAAATATGTGTCATTAGGCAGTTAACAATTGCATTTTTGCAGATGCCAATGGACTTGAACGACAATTATTATTCAAAATTATAAGCAGCTTTTCACCGCATCTTTTTTTAGAAAAACAAGATCATGAAAGAATTTGTTTCAACCATTCCCCTTTGTCCTGTTCTGACACTAACTATTTTGACTTTGTACAATCAAGTATGTTAGGGAGAACTAGGGAAAATGTGGGCCCGTTGTTGAATGAGACAGGTGCTGTCGTGACAGATGATGCAGAGAAGGCGGAGTTGCTAAATGCCTTCTTTGCTTCTGTCTTCACTGTTCGGGCCAGTCCTCGTGAGACCCCGACTTTGCAGGTAACAGAGAAAGTCTGGGGGAAACAAGACTATCCCTTGGTTGACAAGGAGCACGTTAAAGATCAGTTAGATAAATTGGATATACATAAATCCATGGGGCCTGATGGGATGCACCCTCGGGTGCTGAGGGAGCTGGGGGAAGTCATTGCTGGGCCTCTCTCCATTATCTTTGAAAGGTCCTGGAGGACAGGTGAGGTGCCTGAGGACTGGAGGATAGCCAATGTCACTCCAGTCTTCAAAAAGGGCAGGAAGGATGACCCGGGAAACTACAGGCCGGTCAGCCTCACCTCCATCCCTGGGAAGATGATGGAGCAGCTTGTTCTGGGAGTCATCTCAAAGCACCTGGATGAAAAGAAGATTATCAGAAGTAGTCAACATGGATTCACCAAGGGGAAGTCATGTCTGACTAATCTGATAGCCTTCTATGACAAAGTAACTAGATGGGTGGATGAGGGGAGGGCAGTGGATGTTGTCTACCTTGACTTTGGCAAGGCTTTCGACACTGTCTCCCACATCATCCTCACAGGAAAGCTTAGGAAGTGTGGCTTAGATGAATGGACAGTGAGGTGGATTGAGAACTGGCTTACAGATAGAGCTCAGAGGGTTGTGGTTAGTGGCGCAGAGTCTAGTTGGAGGTTAGTAACAAGTGGTGTCCCTCAGGGGTCAGTACTGGGCCCAGTTTTGTTCAACATATTCATCAATGATCTGGATGAAGGGATAGAGTGTACCATCAGCAAGTTTGCTGATGACACAAAACTGGGAGGAGTGGCTGACACGCCAGAAGGCTGTGCTGCCTTACAGCGTGACCTCGCCAGGCTGGAGAGTTGGGCAGAAAGAAACCTTATGAAGTTCAACAAGGGTAAGTGTAGGGTACTGCACCTGGGGAGGAATAACCCCATGCACCAGTACAGGTTGGGGGCTGACCTCCTGGAGAGCAGCTCTGTGGAGAGGGACCTGGGAGTCCTGGTGGACAACAGGATGACCATGAGCCAGCAATGTGCCCTGGCGGCCAAGAAGGCGAATGGCATCCTGGGGTGCATCAAGAAGAGTGTGGCCAGCAGGTCGAGGGAGGTCATCCTCCCCCTCTACTCTGCCCTGGTGAGACCGCATCTGGAGTACTGTGTCCAGTTCTGGGCTCCCCAGTTCAAGAAAGACAGGGAACTGCTGGAGAGGGTCCAGCAAAGGGCAACAAAGATGATTAGGGGACTGGAGCACCTTTCTTATGAGGAAAGGCTGAGGGACTTGGGTCTCTTTAGTCTAGAGAAAAGAAGATTGAGGGGGGATCTTATTAATACATACAAGGGAGGGTGCCAGGGGGATGGGAGCAGTCTTTTTTCAGTGGAGCCCAGTGATAGGACGAGGGGTAATGGGCACAAGCTTGAACATAGGAAGTTCCATCTTAACATGAGGAGGAACTTCTTTACTTTGAGGGTAGTGGAGCACTGGAACAGGCTGCCCAGAGAGGTTGTGGAGTCTCCCACTCTGGAGACATTCAAAACCCGCCTGGACGCTGTCCTGTGCAACCTGTTGTAGGTGACCCTGCTCTGGCAGGGGGGTTGGACTAGATGATCTCCAGAGGTCCCTTCCAATCCTGACCATTCTGTGATTCTGCGATTATGTGGTTCAAGATGGAACTACTTATTATTTCATTTAAATATAATTTCAGGCTATGAGAAGTTATTAATTTTGGAATTAGATTTGATTTTTTGTTTTAACGATCCAAGGTACACTCGCAATATCATAATAACAATAATTTTAAACAGGAGCACTTGCTACCTTAAACAGTTGTATTACCAATACTGACATTATTGTGCAGCTGTGCAAGACTGCAGACATACATCGAACATCTCATGAACTAATAATTAATGGAAAGATATTAAATTGGTACCTTCTGGTCTACATAAATGCATCACAAAAACTGAAGTACACATATCCAGACAAGCTACTTTGTAAATGCAAACATATATGTAAAAGTTAGCATAAGGCACAGAAGCAGAGCACATGACATTTAGAAGGCCACATAATTTAGAAGACTACCTAATTGAAGAATAATAGCTTATTATATATGTAACTTATGGCATCCATTTCCAGCAATTTCCTCAGTTGTTCATATAGACAGCTGACAGGGTATTAAATGTTTAAAGCTAAACACATTAGACCAGAAAATGTAAAGGAAAATAGTATGTATGTATCATTTGACAATAACATGAAACATCTGGTATGTAACGTTTTTTGAAGAGTATCTTCTATACAGCACATCAATATAGTATTTTTAATTAAAGTAAGATACAAAGTTTCGTTTATTCAGGCATAAGATTACATTAACAAGTATATCCTTAGAATTGCAAAAGGCAGTTATTGTGGAAATTAAGTGCATAAATAAATAATGAAGACGCAGAACATAAAAACAGTGCACCATCCCTCAATTAGCTTGTCTGTAATTTTGTTAAAGAAACCATACATACAAATGGGCCCTAATTGTGCAAAAACTGCACAAGAAATTCTACAGAAAACTATACAAAGTATCCAAGTCTTCACTTAATCAGCTGACATGAAAATAACATCTAAAACGATGAGCCCTAATTCAGCTATCCCTGCCAGACCACTTCAGCTTCTGCATTTTTATATACCTATGTACATGTGTGCACATCTAAATATAGAAGCAATATATACACATATATATGCAAATAAGCTACACCCAGTGATGAATTAGACGCAATCTGTATAGCTACAGAGTTACAAAAACTCAGACTGAAATAAAGCTTTAGGCTATAAGATGGAAGTCTAGAAAAAAAAAAAAATCCAGATAAAGAATACATTTTAACAAATCCAGTAACTTTTCAGAGTTATCTGTCTGAAGTGTGCTATAAACACTACTTCACCCAGGAAAAATACTAGGACGAGCTTAATTCTCAAGGTACTAAGTTCCAGAGAGACCTCTGAAGAAAATACTGTTTTATTAAATCTTATCTTATGACACAGCTATAAAAGCATTGTCAACAGTTGCAGTAACTAAGCTTATTAAACTTTTATCTTCACATGGCTTCTGAAACCAAATAAGAACTGGAAAACTGATAATAAAGAAATTTAATCCATCATTTTTACAGATGAAATTAATACCTGTCAAATTCACTTCTGACAATTTAATACAATAAATTTAAAATAACTTCTCAGTGTTTCTTTTTTGGTATAAGATAGCGTAAGAAAAACCAGATGACACTTCTTAGTACTGCAAAGTTCAAGTCAATTATTGTAAATAGGGAACAATTACAAAGTGAATCCTTTCTGTGCAATATTTAGCACAGACCCAGTTTTGACTATATAAATTCAAGTGTAATATTTTTCTGATCCGTGACATCAATAATCCTGATTTGAAAAAGTATTAAAAATCTATGCAAGGTGATACTTAGAAATTATTCCAAGCTTTTTAAAAAATATATAGCATCTCATTATTACTTCTAATAAACTAAATGCAGAAGAGTGGTATAGAACAATATTTTAATTAAGTACATAAATTCTACTTAATAAAGCAAACTTGATCTCCAGAAAACTGCGTACTAACCACCCAAAGCATACAGCAATTAAAAATTTAACAAGTATACATGGCTCTATTCTGCACATTAAAAAAAAATCGAATTTAATTTTAAAAGAGAAAAGGTAAAGCTTGTCACAGGTATATCAGATGCAGTTGAGACAATACTGCAAAAGCAAAATGGTGAGACAGAAGCCAGCTAAACCTAAGAAACTAGTCCAAATCAGAAGAGCATAAGCTCAGAAAGTAACAACTATCTGAAAAAACACTTTTCTTCAAAAGGCTGTTACGAAAACTGAACTGAACTAAGCCAAAAATGGGCAGTCTGAAATCACCACTCATAGTGCATCACTGAGAACAGACAGTTTGTCTATGGCTGTTCATTGTTTTCCTCTACACTGTTAGTTCCAGTAGTAAGATTTCCAGCACATTAATTCTGAATGGGTTGTCATATCTCCACTGGTTTACAATTCCTAAAGCCTGCTGGCACTCAAGTTAACCAGAATTGTTGCTAAGTTTGTAGGAATGCTACTACTGCCTCCACTTTTGGAATTTGTGGTGAGGCTTTCAATAGCAATTGACTGTTTTAAAACTCGAGGTTCTTTGCAACAGACAACCTGGCATCTTTGGCCTCCAGAAAAACTCTTCCTTGCATATTGAAACCACTTCCCGTAAAGCCATGATGTCTCCTCAGCATTTAAGCATTGATACCTTGAGCCTCAATGCCTGCACAGACAGCAAGGGCAATGAGAATCACAGAAAGACGTCAGAACTTTCACTGAACAGTCAGTTTTTGCTATGAACTGAAAATACCAAGCCCAGTGAGAAAATGAACTTTCAAGGAGTTTCACTGAGTACCAGAGCTAGGGCAAGAAAAGTTAAAACAGACAGTATGTCATCTCAGAGTTAGACAGAAAATTCTCAAAGCAGTGGGAAAACAGACTTTCATTGTCTTAAAAAGGAAAAGAGGTTCCAGAATACAAGAGAATGCTAAAGGCACTCCAAGTTGAAAAAATACAAGATGGCCAACGAGGAGAGTGCACTGGGTGAGGAACCCACACTGAAACTTAGATACCTGTGGCTGAAGAGAGTATTGAAGGTCAGGAAAAAAAATATAGAAAAGTAAGGTGCAGAGAGTAAATATGGGAGACCTGCTGAAACAACACCAAGGGCAAACAGAACATAGGATTTCTTTTGAAGGTTTAAGTAATATCAAAGAGAATCAGCTATGAGAAAAAAAAAGTAAGACAAGGTTGCAGAAACGGAAGAGATGAGTAGTCCAGGGAATGTGGCAAAACCAAGGAAGTTTTATGAGTACAGTTTGAGGAAGTACTTCCTCCAAAAGCTTTCAAAGAACTTCTGCAACTCCCCTTCTAATTCATAATCAAAGAAATTAACAACAAGATCCCAAGAAATCTTATGCAATTTCTGGTTTCTACTACTTTTTTTTGACCAAGAGAGAATGTGCAGACCACAAAAAAAAAAAAAAAAAGAAAGATAGTGAACAGTAAGGTTCTGACAAATTCATAACAGCAGAAGTATTTAAGAGGTGATGGGGACAATGAAAGAAACACGATTATCTCTCAGTAATCAAGGTAGTGGGACAAAACATCAAAATGTCAGCAACCACAGCAGGTATAATGGATGTCAATCTATACAACAGCAGCGATGGTCAGAGTCAAGAAGAGTTAATTCCCTAGGTTACTAACTTAAGTAACTGAACCTTGGCAAAGAGCTCCGGCTCCATATTTTTTAGAGGAATTTCAACATAAAGTTAAAATTTACATATGATATATTTCAGAGGGAAAAAAAAATCCAAACCCTTAAAAATACTGTTATTTCTCAAACCTCTTAAAAACACTATGCTATTTCTCAAAACATAACATGACAAGGGTGTTTTCTCCCTCATACATTTGGAAGATAAAGACAGTATGATATGTATTGTCCTAAACTGGCTAGTAATGCAACGTTTCCATTTATTATAGAAATGATGTTGGTAATGTATGGTCTTCACTCACTGTCTTTGCTGATCTCATGAGGTTCTCTACAGGCTGCCTCAGAAAGGTGCTACGCACTCCTCAGAACTCGTCGCCATTAGATGTCCTTCTCATAGGGCTGTCTAATAAGAAGCTTTTCCAATTCCGTAGCTGAATTAATGCTGTTAATGCACGTGGCCCACTACTGGTGACCACCTGACAAGAGACAGCTGCAGTCACTTTGAGGGAATGATTATTTTTGGTGACTGAGCCTTCACCCAGTCTTCAAGGGAACAGTATTCCCAGAAAATAAATGCTGGCAAAAATACGCTACCTGCAACTGAACACGGAGTCATATTCTCCGATGAACAACAGTGTGTAACTTCAGCTGTTTGGGTTTTTTTGGGTTTTTTGTTTATTTGTTTGTTTAAATAATCTTTGGTATAAACCATATAAGAAGTAGAAATAAAAGTTCAAAAGTGCAAATCAGTCCAAGAGGATCTAACATCTTTTCAGGTAATATAAGAACATAGTAAATTCAAAGCACCACATAAAAACAAATATTCACCAACTACTATTGAGCACAGCAGGACAGTCCCAGAAAAGCAGACTTAACAGCACTAGAGGTTCTCACTTAAAGCAGTCTTAAAGAGGTAGGATCTGACAGAGAAACCTCCCAATGAAGATCTACATTGTTAGCAACCCTACAAAAACAGCACAACGACTTAAGAAGCACCTTTGGGACATTTTCTGATCTTACTTCTTCAGTCACAATAAAAAGTTTCTATAACAAAAACCCTACAAAACTCAGTAGGGTAAGCCATCTATCATTGTATCTCTCCTCAAGTTAAACAAGAGGAGAACTGTGCTATAAGATAAATGTTATAGCTTCAGTTGCATTTGGTAATTCAAAGTGAAGCCTACAAATGAGGTATCTCATTAGTTTGAGCAGATGGATCAAAATTAAAGGCTGAATCACCAACTCTTAATTTCCCAATAGCCAGGAAGAGCTTGAAGTCTTGCAGAGGATGACTGTTGAAAAATCAACACAAAAAGCTTCTCTCCATCTGTCAAAACACATGCCTGTAGAATGCAACTACCTCCTACCAGCCTTGGTCTTAAAAAATGAAAACACATGTACATCTATTAAAACACATGAACATATAACTTCAGTCAAGCATCACACTGTACCCTATTATATGACAGGGAGCCATCAGCATGATTTTCATAAAAGTAAATTATTCGGTTCTGGCATGGCAGAATTCTTTGAAAATGAGTTAACAGAACAGTAGATAAACAAACAATGTCAAATTTAATTTATTAAGACATTCCAAAGACTCTGGTACAAAGAATCTTAAGAGAGACAACACTGTGAAAGTTTGATGGCCACAGGAAGGTATACATTAACTCAGGGAACTTTAGAAGAGGGAAAGTATTTTTCTCTGATTCTAGTATTTCCTTCTTGCGCTTCAGTTTAAAAGAGAACAGGTAGGCTTTTGGCTCTCTGAAGCACTGCTAATGAGATCTGTGTCTGTCACACATTATTGCCTGAATAGTTATAAAATTCCAACCATTTCCTGAATCCCATACAGATATACAACTGCTCTGGATTTTTTTTTCTGAAGTATTTGGCGGGAAGGTGTGAATATATCTTTATAAGAAGTGTATTTAGAAATAAACACATCTGTTAAAAAGCAAACAAACTTTGCACACATAGAATGTAAGCAAACAGAAGTTTCAAGAATAACACAAGCTAAGAAAGGTAACAGAGCATGACAGTAACAGATTATGGTGAAAGTGGACACAAGGTAATGGATTTCTAAAAACTACGAAAATCAGAAGGTGATGATAACTTTAGAAGTTCAAAAGCTATTCTCAAAATTTTTACAATTTTGTGAAAAGACACTAAAGAAAACTAGTATTACTTATACTCTGCAGTTGGTTCAATGATTAGGCAGATGATTTGTCATAGCATACTCATTAAAAGGGAAAATCCCTGATTTTTAATATGTGGTACAATACTACACACTATAATTAACTGTATTATACAATGAGCTGATATGATTGATTCTTCATTGTCAAAGACTGTATAAGAGTGTTTGTATATCATTTATGTCAGGATATGAATGTTTGTTTCATAACATCAAGACCAATCTGCTTTAAACACTGTGAAGAAAAGTCCAGTGTAACTGGTTGGTATTTAGACGTGTATTTAAGAGACTTCTACAACAGCAGAACAAACGTTTTCAAGCAAAGAAAATGCTTAACATTTACAGTCAATTGAATCAAATTAACCAAAGCGTTCTGAAATCAAACCAACATTTATATAATATAGGAAAGCACACTTCTGCTTTGTCTGAAAATACAATCCTTCTTTCGTTGTTGGTTTGAAATACAATTTTCAGAAATTAAGATCAGCAAGAGCATCAGCTGCTGAAACTGTAACCTTAAGTAGACCACAGTTCTTCACTTGATCTCTTTCAGCTGTAGCTCATTCCTTAAAACAAAACACTCACACATTCAGCTGCTAGTACAGGAACTAAAACTATTCTCAAAGAAAGCTACAAAACCATCTCCTGCTAGAATTAAACAATTTATTGCACTTCATTTTTTCAAATAGTATTATATATGTTTGTAGACAGTTTTTTCCTCAGTCTGAAGAAAAGAGAGGGGAAGAAAGCTGTAACATATATGCTGGAACTTCCTGCCAGGTATCTAAGATATGCTACTTATTTACACACACTGATTTAAAGAATCTGCTATTTATAGATTTATCTACAGCAAGTGAAAATACACAAAATCATAAAAAGAAAGGAAAGATTAGCAACTAAACGTACCTCAGTGTTAGGAATTTGGTATGTGCATAACTGACAATGAGGAGAAAAAGTTCCCTTGGTACTGCCAACAAATTTTATTAACAGTCTTCACTCAGAAAAACATCAGCATTTCCATATGTAATCTGCATGAAAGTTTTCTGAATGTAACAACAGTAATTGATATCAACAAGAGAAGATAAGTGGAAGAATGGTGTTAAAGCAAGGGGAGCGGGAGGACCATGAAGCTTTTGCTGAAATATTTTTTTCCCCCTCAAGTCATAAACCAACTGTTCATCTTTCAAAAACACAATCTGAATTTTCTGTGAAAAAGAGAAACGTGCAATTCTTAGTGTGACTGTGTGGGAAGGAGTTTCATATATGTGTGATTTAGTGAGAAGCCTCTTCAAAGATCACATTGCACTAGCATTTGTTCCTTGTCTGAACAGGTGCCATACCTGCTACAACTACTGCTGCTCGCACTGCTGTATGTGAAAAGTTCTAACAAAAATGAGACGCTGTATGTGTGTGATTCAGGAGCACAATGATGACAGAATGATTAACCATTCAGGCAAATGAGGTAATCCCACCACCTTAACGGAGGGGAATATTGTCTGCAGAAACCTCTATTGTACAGCAAAATGAAGGATTACTTCCTTTAAAAAGACAAAAAACCAAACAAACCACAAACCCCAGGATATTTTAAATGACAGATGCTGAGCCCTTGTGTACCATGTCTTGAATACTCTGCACAATTCTCATCCCTTGTCTCAAGCAGGAGACACTAGGATTTGAAAGATACGGGAAAGGCTAAGAAGAATAACTACATGTGGTATTTTCTTTTTTTTTTTTTTTTTAATCATTAAATGTACCTAAGTCTAAGGTCTCTAAAGTACTGACCTACTTTGCCTTGTAATTTTAAAAAAGTGTCATAAATATACATTAATTACTTTAAGGGATATAAAGTACCAGGAATTTTCACCTTAGCTAGAAACTAACATTATGTAGTCAGTTTATATTTTCTTACATGTTGTTTCTATAAAGTATTTTCAAGATTAGAGATGACCTCTGAAGTGATGCACCTCAAAATAATAATAAAAAAATTAAAAAATATTTATTAATACCCTGTTTTGATGACATAAACGAATATCTTTATATGTGTTCTAAATGCAAACAAACAAAAAATAAATACCTGGTGTCCAGCCATTATTTGCTTCAGCACATTTTCGTAACATACTTCATCCATATGATTCAGCTGCTGCACCTGGAAAAAAAACACCATACCTCATATTAAAATAATTTCTATCTTTATATATTTTCTACTATATATCAATTCATGAAAAAAAAAAGTGATTATGCAATTAAATTTATAATATACTGATTCCCATTCTTAATGGTATCTTTTCAGTATTCTTAAATTCACAAGCACAACATGAAAATAAATAGGTAAAATACAAGTAAGGGCAGTGGACAGAAAATTTATTACGTGACTAGGTTTTTTTAATGATGAAAGAGATGTAATCCAGTTCTACTCTTTAATTTTTCTGTTTCATATTAAGGAATCTTACTTCTACAGGATATTGATGAAGTATCCATTTAATTCCATTTGGTACTACAAAAATAGGTTTTACATATATACATATTCAGGAAATTACCGATTGTCAACTTTTTTGCCACAGAAAACAAATTTCTTCATGGTTCAGTCATGCATGGAGAATAGGGGTAGTACTATGTACAGAGTTTCCAATTATGCAAAAACAAAATGTTTCAGGAGGGTTCCAAAACAAACAGTTCAGTTAAAATAAAAAAATATTGTTCAAGCTACTCTAAAGATTTTTTTTTAATCTATTTCTTTAAAGTATCACAATATAAATAGCACGTATCTACTTGAATGCAGCTCAGTATTAAGGTTGTGACAAATCAAAATGAATAAATGAACTTCAAAATCAGAACAATCACTCCATTCTTCATTTGTGCATTCATGGGTGGAAAGAAGATAGCTGTTTTATAACCAGAGTTTTTTGACACAAAGAAATGTTTTACAAGAGCAAAGCATATAAGAATTCAAAAATGGAAATTTAGTACTTGGGAGTTATCTAGAATAGCTGAAAGTTGAAAAGCACAGCTTTAGAGGGAAGAAGAGAACATTCATATTTGGCATCGTACAAGCATGGTAATAAAAAGAGGAGACAATATGGACATGTGTGCAAGAAAAAAGTAACCAGTCTAATTATGCTGAAAATGAGAGGTTAGCATTTTAATTATTTTTTCAAATAATAACAAGTAAAAATCATAAAGGAGAAACATACATAGGCAGTGCATAAATACAACTCTGGACATACATATATACATACATACAAATACAACTTTATGTATTCTTTGCATTTATAACTAGAGAGGAAAACATACACACGCATAAAGAAAAATAACTGACATTAAAGAAAAATAGCTGACTTAAACAGACCTCCGACTGAAGAAGGTGAACTTCAGTCTCGGTTCCATATGCTCTAGCAGTTTCAACATACAGAGTTTTAAGAGCTTTCCTGGCTAACTTCTATGCATAATAAATACACCATGCTGTCCTTGCCTTTGAAAGCCTGCCTACAGTTTGCACATGATGTGGCAAATCACTAATCAATTCCAAATTTTTGTGAGGTTTTTTGGATGAAGGATGTCAGACAGCTGTGGCAAAGCATCCACCTAAATAAACTAACAGCCTTCTATCTCCTTGCAACTCATCAGTGTGGATATAGACATAGTATTTATTGCACTTGGCGATGTTCTGAAAGAACTGCTTTTGATTCTTTGGGTTCTTATATTGCTTTCCTCCTCTCATATAGAGCAGAAGGATGTTAATATTGGCAATTATTTGGCAGCTTTAACATTAGCATTATCCTGCACAGAATCCTTTCTCAAAAAGGCTTAATACTTTTACTTTTCATGTGCTATAGTGTATTATCTTGATTGCAAAATGTATTTTACTCTATGAAATCCATCATGACATTCTTCTGAAGAGCAGAAAGACAAACTCCTGGCTATGGTATGTTGTTTTTGTCTGCCAGGCACTCACATTTCAGAGTAACTATTACCTCCTAGTATTTCCTCATGTCATTTTTTTTTAAACTTCTTGGTGGTTTTTTTTTTTTTTTTTTTAGTAATTTCAAACGTTACAGGTTAATATGAATATTTCTTTGATTTTTAAATCACATTTTAAAGTGATGATGAAGAAATGGAGTCTCTCCTTTTTTCTTACCATGCAGTAGAAATAAACTAAATATTGAAATCAAGTATCAGGAAAAGATTAAAGAAAAGCAACAGGAAGTAACAGTGAAGGTACTTGAAACAATTAATGAAGGTTAAAATATGCAAATCATGGTAAGGACCATATGGTAAACTATTCTTGTGTGTATAGACTTGAAACGCTCCCTGCAGTTGTAAAGTAAGTTTCTTTCCTGCACTGCAGATGGAATGAACTACTTAAATAACCTAGTAAGAAAGGCAATGTCCATTTTTACAAAAAAGAAAACAAAATGCTATTATTGACTAAGCTATGAAATTAACTTTTGATTGAAAATGTTTTGATTTCTATTAAATTAAATCAGAGAAGAATAAGGTTTTTTAAAAAGCTGAGCTATATAAGCTTTAATTATAAGTTAGTGAGATGCACAGGAAATCTTATGGAAACATGTTTGTATTAATTCCAGCATTAAAAAAAGAATTATAAATTATGTGTCAAGTGGCACTGCACTTACGATTTTTGAAAAGAATATTATATTTGACCATAACCTTAATGCTTCCCAAAACGAGCAAGAGCACAAAGAGTTAAGAAACTTATTTAGGGACTATTTTAATGTGTTTTCTATCAGATGTGCACATATGACAGCAAATGGCTTCACATGCTAACGTTTTCATCAGTAACTCATAACCAGCTAGTATTAACGCATGTCATATTAATATATATATCTCCACAGATTTCATAAATGAATATTTTTCTTACAACATTCCTCATGCATCCTTACAACCAAACAAGAAGCATCACTGTTTCTAGGAAAATGGAAAACTGAAACGAGAAAGGCAGAATAATCAGCTGCTACGGTGACTGCAGCTGAGGGGGACGATTTCTCCTTAATCAAGCAAAACTTACTAGTGAAGCGGAGGCAATGCCAAGCTAGATACCATTGTATCCAATTGCAACAAGGCCCATTTACAAGTATCGTAAACTGAGGAAATACAAGTCTTAAAGCACCTTTCAATTATGCATATCTTTGAAGAAAATATGCTTCATAAAACACCTGTAGCATAATAAACCCATACCCTCTACACATACATACATAAAGCATGATCAAAACAAACAGCAACCCTTCCTTTGGCATTCATGATTCTTTACCTTATTGGTTGTCTTAATCCCTATAAAGGTTTGCCCCAGTGGTACAGGTCGGAAACGGCCGTCAAAGTAGAACAGTCCAATGCAGGGATTGACATGTAGAAACGTAGCAACATCAAGATAATTGGGTAATGTAGCTGAAAGGCCCAAAATCCTAATCATACTTTGTGTAGATTCAACCTATTAAAAAACAAAAAACCTGTAAATGATCCAAGTGTTCAAGCCAAGAAATCAAAGCAGAGACTTTTAAAACATCCCTTATAAAACAGTAATGTGAAAGAAGCAGTAAATACTTTTTACAAAAGGTGAACAATAGATGTGAGTTAGTGATTATCCTGTATTGAAGAAACCAAAGCACCCTGCAATTCCATCAAATCTTGCTTATTCATCTTTCTATTTTATTGTACTTTTGCCCTCCAAAAGGTTAGCAGTCATTAACTGATACGGAGGAACAACAGCAATAAAACTGGCTTTGTTAAGAAGGGATAGTCCAATTTATAGGCAAAACAAAGACAGATAATTTGGTATCATTTCTTCCTTAGTCCAAATCACAGCACAGTTCCGAAAAGAAAGAAGAATGCAATTCGTGTCGTTCATCAGTCTTGGCTTTTGTTTAGACCTTTCCACAAATCTCTTACACAATCTTTTCTAGTTCATTGCTACCTGCATTTCTCCGATACGTAGCAGTACTTCTGTGGAGTTGAAGATATTCAAATACCAAGAAGTCAATCTGTAACAAACTTTTTTCTTTTTTCTTTTTTTTTTCTTTAAATGTCTCAAATGTTTGCATTACATGACTTCTGATTCAGTAAGATACGGAAATGGTGCTTCAGAATGAAATACTCTGTTCCATATAAAAGCTTGCATATTATATGTATTTCCAGGTAATTTTCATAAAGAATGAAGCCAGCCAAAAGACTTGAATGAGCAAAGGACACAAGAATTTTCCCATTTCCTTCTGGAATATTAAGAGCTGTGTAGGTTGGCTGACAACTTCCTTACTAGCATAATTATTTAGAAGCAAAGCTCACAGTAATTTTCATCAAAAGGCTTTTTATACACTATAACTGAAGTCATATATGAGGTTCTCAACTTGTCTCAAACACATGAACGTCTTATGATGAGCAAGGCTGGTAACTTCTACCTAGCTAAGTCCTGTTCAAAACAGCATGAGGTTTTACTTAGAATACAGATTTTGAATCACTCAAGTGTCTGAATTAAGGTGACAGGAAGTGCCATGTAATTAAGACAGATAAATTAAAAGTTTTAAAAAAAGATGATTAAAAAGTATATGGCAAACATTCTCAAGGAAGATAAAATACACCATACCATAACACAGACCTGGCAAATAACAAGCACACCAAGGTAATAAATGAAACCCAAAAAGAAACCACCCTCCACAACTCCACAGACATCAAGCAGTCAAAGTAAACCACTACGTTGCCTGGTAATGGAAGTGTCTCATGGCAAAAATTTGGATGTTTAAACTGTGGACGCAACTAACTAAACTACATAGAAAAGCTGCTGATTGACCCTTCTGCACTTATACAAAGAGCAGCTTTGCAAAGGAAAGCCCACGTTCAGCAAAATCTTATCTGTAAATGCAAATTTTGAAATGACTGGGAAAAATGAGAGATTTCATTTTCAGAAGTCTTCCGTCTGCAGGGAATAAAAGCAGCATTCACCTTGAAGAATACAAAGAAGCATTATCATTCATAGAATCATAGAATGGTTTAGGTTGGAAAGGACCTTGAAGATCATCGAGTTCCAACCCCCCTGCCATAGACAGGGACACCTCCCACTAGACCAGGTTGCCCAAGGGCACATCGAGCCTGGCCTGGAACAGCTCCAGGGATGGGGCCTCAACAACCTCTCTGGGCAACCTGTTCCAGTGCCTTACAGCCCTTAAAGTGAAAAATTTCTTCCTAATGTTTAATCTAAACCTGCCCTCTTCCAGTTTAAAGCCATTCCCCCTCGTCCTGTCACTACATGCCCTAGTAAAAAGTCCTTCCCCAGCTCCTCTGTAGGCCCCCTTTAGGTACTGGAAGGCCGCAATAAGATCTCCCCAGAGCCTTCTCTTCCCCAGGCTGAACAGCCCCAGCTCTCTCAGCCTCTCCTCACAGGAGAGGTGCTCCAGCCCTCGGATCATCCTCTGGGCCCTCCTCTGGATGCACTCCATCAGGTCCATGTCCTTCTTATGTTGGGGACTCAAGATGTGATGACCTAAGGGTGATAGTCAACCTCAGCCACACAGGTTTTACATTGGGTTTTTTTTGGGGTGGGGTGAGAAGTGAGTGGTTTTCTTTTTTGTTTGTTTGGGGTTTTTTGGTTTGGTTTTGACTCCATCCCCTGGAGCACCACCTCCTTCTGCTCTGACCTTGGTGTCTGCGGAGGGTTGTTTCTCACTCTTTTTTCCTCACTCCTATCTCTCTCTCTTAACTGCTGTACAGTGGTTTTGCCCTTTCTTAGATATGCTTTCCCAGCGGCACTGCCATCTTGTCTGTGGGGCTGAGAACTGGCTCAGACCTGTGGGTGGGAACCGGCAGCCCTGGCCTCTCCTCACAGAGGCAGCCCCTGCAACCCCCCACTGCCAGTACCTGGGCACCTGCACCCAGTACAAAAGTTTAATTTACTTAATGTTTATATGCTTTTTTAAAAAAAAAAAAACAAAAACAACACAACTTGAATCTGTAAGAACAGTAACCACTTGCTGATATATTTATCCTGTACTTTGTTCACAATCACCTGATACTAAGTATAACACTCTGAAAGTGTAACTGAGCTTCAATCTGGAAAACATTATTTGATTTTGCTAAATTCAATAACAATTTTTTTCAAATCTCCTAAGAGCCTGAGAGCACTAGTTTGAAAATGTGCTCAGTTCCATCTGAAAGTAGGAAAGCATTTCAAGTATTTAAACAATTAACAAGAACTCTGCTTAATAACCATGGCAGTATGAATTTTTACACCAATTAACTGTAAACTGTTTGTTCAGAGTTTTCTTTCAAAATACAAACAATGCCTAGAGAACAGTTACAGCTTACTGAGAGCTGCCACTTTCAAAACCTTTGTAAAAAGAAGCCATTTAACGTCACTGATCTGGCAGTTGCCCCTGGAGTTAAGGAGCTGATTGAAAACCCTGAATTACAACTCCATATGAAAACCACAGCACAGAGTTAACACAAGCAAGTCATTAAAAGTACTAATATGCATAGCACATTTAAAACCAAAAATATTCTTGTATATTTTATAATATACTTCACATACTCTGTGCATATGTATATAGTACCTACATATTTTTTTTTCAATTTACAAATCTAAAATTTTCAAAGTATTTGAGCAATTAGTTTTCTATCAAGCCACAGAAATCAAATCAGAGTGCTACACAGAAACCAGGCAATAAAGTTTTTTCTCTATAGTAACATTTTCTTAGTCTTCATAATTAAATAGACTATTAAGACTAAATCATTCCATCAATATCTTTAACTTCTTTCAAGGCCAACCAAACAAAGTATCTTTTTTTTTTTTTTCAACATCTACTTTTATATCCACTTAGCAACGCAAAATATCAATAATTAATAGCTATAAAAAATAAGCAAGAAGCAAAAAGAGGTACATTTACTCTTAAAGACAATATATATCACAACAATTCTCCCAATTATTTTATGCTCACATCAAGTTATAACTGTAAACTAAAAGCCTATGTGTCTGCACATCATCCCATACATATAAGGAATGAGTTTTGTTTATTGTTTTAATTATACATGGCAATATACAAACAGCACTGACTAAAACTGTGTTAAATTCAAAAGTTAGAAAACCAAAATTACCTGTATAGGCAACCATAATATATGATTTATTTTTAAATTTTCTCTGTGATTATAATTAAGTTTCAATTATTTATTGATTATTCATCTATCCAAATACTATAGAGACTTTATTTTTCATAATGTTTTTTAGAATTCTAACACATTTTTAGAACAGAATTCTCTGTGTGCATTTTTCAACTACTTGTCTGACTTTACCTTTAAGAGCAAGCATCTGAGTTTTGCTCTCAGATGCTTCTAAAGAAAAGTCTTGAAAGTGTGCAGAGGCCCTTTTTAAATACAGTCCATTCAAACATTAATATTTTTCATGTGCTGGATCACTTATTATTTGGTCCTAGAAGTCCCCACTAAAGATTGTGTCTTCTTATACAAGATACTATGAACACATACTCTTTTCCCGAAACTGCAGTAAAAATTACTGAAAAGATATTTTGGTTGAAAAAGTTTACATTCCCTATCACTGGCTGGTGGTAGGCAGCTAAATGTGTTTTCTTCACTACTGGCACACAATCTCAAACATTTTAATCTTGATATGTGTTTAATTATCTCAGTAAAAATATAAGCAATATTTGGAACTTACAAGGCTTTCTTAGGAAAACGGAAATGTCACATTATCTGCATATCATGTTCATTGAAAGCTTTACTTTATTTTATTGATTTGATACTACACTGGAAGTAAGAAATAAAATTTCCATAATTATATTTAATTGACATATCTAATTAGTATATCTAATTCAGAAGCATTCAAGATGGCATGTGGAGAATTGGCAGCATGTTCACTATACACGCTTGGAGAGCACAATTATCACACCATGAAATTCCATGTATACAGAAAAAATAAACAGAAGATAGCTATCCAGTACCGACTTCCACACTTAAGCATCATCTGCATTTACACTGTAAATGATAAAGGATCAAGTATGGGAAGTGCCTCTCTGGACAGTAAATTGATCACAGTAGGATCATTTTATTCCTAATACGTTTTAAGATTTGCATATCATTTCATTACATTACAGCCACCACTTGAGAGCATACAGAGTATGCACAGACATACTCTTTTATCTGACTTCTAAAGTTCTTCCTGAACTTTGTGATCTTGGCAGTCTTCCCATTTCCATGTATTAAAATATCACATTCACAGAATGAATTACAATCAAGCTGGAAAACATATCCCTGATTGTTCAACTCGAGCAGAGAATTAAGTGAATCAGACAAGTTTACACATTCTAATATTTGAAGAATTGTCCACTGGTTAGAAATTAATCTGATATTCAGATGACCCAGGATCACTTCAACGCACACTCTACATTCAGTCTGTATGCACTTCAGATGTATACTAAAGACAAGATACACAGAAAATTAGACACAAGTGTTTCTTAGTTTTTAGTCTAAATGTGCAAGATGAATTCTTAACTTAGGTTCCTGAGTTCCCTGCTCAACAATGGTAAGAACGAAGTACTGCATATAAGGATTGATGTGAGTTATTAGTTAGATATCGCTCTACCCCAAGAATGCCTCTAAGTCTCAGCTTGTCACAAGACCTATGTTTTTCACATTGTCCAAAAAAAGAAGAGGAAAGAAAAAAAAAAAGGAGCAATTCTTCGAACATTTTAAAAAGAAAGAATGAAAGGTGTTTCAAAATGACTAAGAAGGAAGTTGTTAGAATGTTTCATCAGTGTTTATTTGTTTATTGAGATCTTGTTTACTGTCTAATGAAAGAATTAAGAAGTTGTCAATCAGTCCACATAGGTGGTAATTTCCTAGTTTTAGGAACAAAAATGGAAAAAACAGTAAAACTGCAAAATCAAAAGTACATAGTAAAAATGCAATTACTAATACTGTTTTGAAGATTCTACATAGGACGTTATCTACAACTCAAACACTCTGCACAGAATGCATTTGTTACTAGGCAACCATCTAGTTAAGTAATTTTATAAATGAGTTTTACTCTGCTTCCAATGAACCCTGAAAATACTGTGATCTCAGTCCTCCATTTAGAACATATTTAAAAATCTAGAGGTACTGAAAAAACGTAACCATGCAGAAAGCATTATTAGAAACCATATTATTTTCCCTCAGCTAAATATTAAGTATGCAATACTTTGGCTTAAGAAATGACATTTTTGAATATACCCATTAAGAGATTTGTATGGCCTGCACAGTGCCATGTCAGTTTTTCTTGAATGACAGAATGCCTTTTCATGCTATGCTCACTGTTTTGTTCACAAACTAAGAAACAAAACGAAATATGAACCCTTCTACAAATCAGTTTAACTCCTTTACCATATTATGAAAGAAAATAAAACATATGACAATCACTACTACCACTTAAACTCCATGGATATATCACACAAAATGGAAAAATGTTCACATATCACTAATAAAAAATGACACGCAGAATGACTTCCTGACATCACTTCCATGCAAAGTAATAGAAAAACTTCTGAAGATCAATTCAAATATTTGATACATAACATCTTCTAAACAAATGGAGATTAGGTTTTGTTTTAAAAAGTATGTTGTTTTAAAAAAGTAATTTTTACACAACTACAAAGTTGCCAGAAAAGATAACAAGATAGATCGACTCATGTAAGGCATTAGACATTCGGCTGCACAACATACTGTTTAAAAATAATCTCACGGAATAGCAAGGAAACATGTATTAAATTATCACAAGCTGATGAACTGACAGATTTTAAAAAGAATGTATAATTGAAAAACAGCAATTAAAAAGGGATGCCTCTAATTGCCTTGTAAGCCCAACTCTATTAAATAATTTTATCTATGATATGCAGTAAATAAAAAATAACTGGTGACAAGAACAGCAGGTGATTGGCAGAATTAATATAACTGATGTGTGCATCAGCCATACTGATAAATCTAGGTTGATGGTCCCATTCAAACTAAATTTCTTTTAATTTAGCTCACTCTAAAACAGGCCACAGCTGCAAAACGAGACACTATTCTCAGGAAACATTCTTATAGCAACAAGTGAATCCTGCAGCAACCATAAAGAGGTTTGTCTGAGGACTTAATGAACAAGTATCTGAATGCAAGCTCTGGAGATGATATATTAGTAAATTAAGTACATGCAATTCTTAGAGGTATTAAAGGACAGAACTGAGTAATAGGAGGAAAACTCTCTACCTCTGTACATGCCACAACCAAAACTAACACAAAAGTTCTACACCCAGTTTTGTTGACATGTTTTAAAAATACAGTCACAAATATAAGAAAGTTCAGTGAAAAGCCCCCCAACACTATAGTTGGAAACCAAAACATTTTTGTAGAATGGTTCAGTAAGCTTGTTTGGTTTACCCTGTAATGGGAGACGCTGAGAAACTTGATTAGCCTCTATAAGGAACATCAAAGAGACAAAATACTAACAGCAGTCACTCAAGATGAGAAATGAAGAACCAAATGCAATGCCAATGCCATCCTAGTCCCAAAAGACACAAGTAGGAACTACAGTGAGCTACCATTACACACAAGATATGTACATAGGGTTTAGGTGATTAGCTATGAGCTTTGCCCCCCCTTTTTTTTTTTCTTTTTTTTAAATAAACTGCTCAAACTTTCTTAATCAAGAATGGGATTCCAAGAACATAAAAATTCCTAATTTGATAACAATTAGGTGTTTGGCTTTAGGTGAGAAACCTCTGAACTTGTTTGCTTCTGATTTCTAGTAAGGAGGTAACAGAGGGAACCAGAGGGACAGAAAAGAGGTAGAGGAGATAATAAGGAAGTAGAGATATTGACAATGCACCCAGAGCAAGGAAAACTACATGACAGCTGAAAGGGAAAGTTTCTTAAAATAAGTTGTCATGAGGAAAGAAAGCTCAGAAAGGAAAAATGAGCATTTCCAGGGGAAGGAGAACTCCTCCACCATCTCATGGTCACTGCAGCCAAGGCTGCCTTTGAACTTCACATCCCCAATGAGATCCTCTCTTGTTGGTGAGTATGAGGTTCAGCAGAACCCCTCTCATCATTGTCTCCTCTATCACTTGGAGGAGGAAGTTCTTAACACACTCCAGGAATCTCCTGGATTGCTTATCCTGCTGTGTTGTCCTACCTATTAGTTATCTAGCAATTTTGTTGATCTCATACAAAAACATAAAGCAACTGAAACTCAAATTTGAAGAATGAGACTGTGAAGAGAACAATATTAGTGTGTTTCCGATGGGAGTTTTGGTTCTCCCAAATCTGAGAAATCTTTTACTATGGATTTTCTTTTATTTAATTTATCATTCACATAGTTGAGAGAAGGTATCAAAACTCACATATCACTCAAATATAATATTCAGTATGCTTTTTTGTGAAAAAATACCCGTAAGCAGCAAAGAAGTCATCAAAAACTCTGAATAATTATGACAAAATAATTCAGTGTCCTTTAAAAGCAGTCAATTTTTTCTTTCAAGCTAATAAGCTTAGTAGATATTACAGAAGTGTGGAAAGTTTGATTAAAAAGTTTAAGCATTTCAGTTTTACATCTGTATTATACTCCACACTAAAACTTTAAACATCAAAGTTATAAATTTGATTCAAAGAAGCTGTTTGATGTTATACCTACAGTATATAACAGAGCTCAAAGCAATTTCCCCACCAAAATGTTAGGCAAAGTCAATTTAAATCACTTGCAAAAAATTCTCTAAAATTTGAAAAGTGCAAACATGCACAAATATGCTGTTCATTTTGCTGTGAGTAAAACTGTCAGCAATTCCAATATATATGCTCCTTCCAGGTTCAAAAACAACCTGATTCTAAAAAATGCCATAAGTTAAAATGAACATGTTAAAGTCTTACAGTAAGTGGTGTGTCTCAGTGTTCATCTGGGGAAAAGTACAATAATCCAAATATTTTGAGGTACAAATTAGCACAGACCTGCTAATGCATCAAGATATACCTGTTTTGAGAAGGTATTTGTATAGTTGTATTTGTACAGCATATGAATACAGATTTCAAAACACAGTTGTAGCCCCAAGTAGCTAATTGAACACTAATTTTTAAAAAGATAAAAAAAATAATCCATTGTCTGTTTCTCTATTATCCACCATCAAAGCAAAACAACCCTCACACTCCAACAAAACAAGAGGGATGCTTCTTCTACATGACAGGATAACAAGCCCTGCAAAATGTAAAAGCTGCTACATTATACATCTTGACCTGCACAGCAAACATGACATTGTCTCATACACAAGCTAGGGAAGCATCACCCAGACGAAACGATAGGTACACACCATTATTAGAGTAGCTATTAGTGACTTATTAAAAAGGCTGAAGCAGTATTCAAATGAATTGAGTTCTGTCCTAGAAGGGATAGAAGAAATGACTGTTCCAAGTCAAACCAAAAATCTAACTACTTCAATCTACTGTCTCCCACAGTGGCCAAAAAGGGACAGTAAAGAAACTGGGAAAATGTCAATGATATTTGCCAGCGTAGCTCCAAGTTACTACAGACCCCAGTGACTATTAACCTGCAATTGATTTTTCTTTGAATTACTTGTCTAATCACTTTCTGAATCCCTCCACTACAAATAAGGACTAGTCAATATTTCTGATGTCTTAAACCAGTATACAAATCACGTAATTGATTTCAGCAATTACTGCAGTGGTGTAATTGACATAAGGATATTTCAAATGGATGTCAGTGTTTTTGTTATTGTTTTGTTTGATTTTTTTCTTTTTAAGAACTGAACAATTATTCTTACCTCCTGTGTGCATAAATATTGAGTAAGTATGATATTTCCACAGTCATCAGTGAAAGTATGTTCTAGAACTACTTTCAGAAGGGCTGGAGAAGAGCTTAATGTTTCATACAGAATCATCAAAGTCAGAGGGATGTTCTTCAGGTATGGGCTGAATACCCTGGGTCTAGTTCCTGCTCCAGGGACTTTTATGAATTTGTATCAAAATGCACAAAACAGAACTATGTGCAGGGAACAGAACCAAAGAAATGTAACCGAACATTTTTGCTTTTCAAAATATCATTAAAACATTATTATATGTGATATTTTAACACTTAAAACATCTGTAAGAGTATTTTCACTAAGCTCCAGTAAAACACTTCTGAAATCACAAAGTTTATGTTCTCTTTTTTAGTCACAAAATAAAAGTTCCAGTAATTTCATAATTAGTTATGGATGTTTACTGCAAACTTCATAGAGCTATGCTTGCAGGCTCAGATGCTGCAGTATAATGTTTCAGTGTATTTTTAAAACTAACCCTCTTATTATTTGTTTCCATATTAAAAAGGTAAAAGAGTTGTACAAAACAGCTCCTGTTTCTTTGTCCCCAAGCTCTCTGAGAGTCTTGCAATTCAAAATATTTTTGTCTGGAATTGTTTTCTACTGCACACTTCTAAATATTTCAACAGGTAGTTTTGTTTTCTGTTTAACTGTGGGGTTTTTTTTAAGTGTAGTTTTATACTGTAAATTTTCCCTCTCTTCAACTACCTTCTTGTAAAGATTCATAAATAAGGTCTTCAGAAAGGTGGTGAGACAGTTAATTTCAAGATTTGTGTTTTGTTTTTCTTCCCATCTGTTTCACTTAAAGAAGGGTTACAAATGAGTAGATTCAATGCCAGATGAGTTAAACTGCAACTTGGTAGGTAAAACAAACCTTGAAATCCTAGAAGATTAAAGCACCCTAGAGAGCTATTTTTTAAATGAGCGTTGAAGCAAGATACTGCTATCTTACAATAAAAGCACTAAGGATAGGATTCAGTACCCAAGACATAATTGCCTCAGATTTTGTATTCCTTAAGTTACCTGCACAGGCTTGACAGACACCAAAGAAAAGGATCTTTGGAAGATTTGTGTCCAAATGAAGCAGAAACAGGATGCCAAACTGAATAATGTAGGGCAGATAAAATGGCTCTAGACATCTATTTTGGACAATTGAAGCCTATCTTACAAGTCTCACAAAACTTCGCATTAAAAAATGCAGGAGTCCTGCAATTTGACTTGAAGACAATGACCATCACGGTCACCGCTAAAAGCTGAGATGCTTTACTTTAAAGACACCTAAGGAAAACAAGGTTATCAAAAACATTTAAGAAAGAATCAAGCAGGTTAAGCTTTAGTGCTCTTGAAGTAGTCTAAACTTTACAAAGCCCTGCTCTCCATTAAAGTGTAGCTTGTTCTAAGGAATTATTACTTATTTCATTCTTTATGCAGGAACTTTAGACTTTCTGTACTGGATTACAGCAGACATCCATTTTATTCTGTTCTTAGAGGAGCTGGAATTAGATGATTCAGAGAGCCTTAACAAGGTTAGTGTAGAAAAAAGCAAGAAAAAAGCATCTTGAAAGCTAAAAGGCTTTAAACATTTAACATACTAGAGGCATAACAATACCAATTGTGTTTATTTTTAATTTGTTACAGATTATTTGTATTGACATACTTTGTCTCTGCATGACAAAAAAAAGAAGGCACTCTATTCTCTCCTTCCCGTTATTTATTTATCCTAATTCGTATTTTATTTTTCTTGTAAATGCACATCCCACCATTGAGACCAATCTTATTTATTCCCTAACTCTGAATCCTTCCTTTGTACAAGATTTAAGAAAAAAACCACACACATACACCCTTTTCTCCTTTTGCCATTTCAAATCTTGGTATTTAGAAAGTACCACTAAAGCATGGCGGAGAAAAAAAGTACCAATTATGTTAAAGTAAGAATTAAATAGTATTTTTCTAGCAGTGCTGAAAGGTTTACCTAGTTTTAAGACACTACTTGTAATTAAAAAAAAACACATTCTCCTAGGAAAACTGCTGATTAAAAATCAGTATTCCGGGTAAGAAAATACGTTCAATTTTGGTTATATTAAAACATGAACCTGATTATTATTAGTTTAAAAATGTCTAATTTTGCCATTACTTGTACAGTAAGTACATTAATATTAAGTAAATAAATCTTAAGAAATAGCTCTGTAATAAATTATGCATTCTAAGAATCTGATAGTTGATATAATACAGAAGAGAAGGTAGAAGACAAATTTTTTTCTTCATTCCTAGTACAGAATAGCTATAAAATAAATTGTAAGCTGCCTAAGCATTTTGATTTCAATGTCTCGCATTTCTCCTTTTACACTGAAATCTATCTATTCTTGACCAAAATAAAATTCTTCTTAAGATTTTTTTACTCTTACCTGACGTAATGTACGTGCTACTATACTTTCAAGTACAGGTCCTCTGTCTTCATGCAACAGATGAACTTCATCAAGAATCAAGAGTTTTACCAGCTGCGAGAGGGCGACATCACCAACACTTTTTCTTGTCACTACATCCCATTTCTCTGGAGTAGTCACAAGCATCTAGTAGAACAGAAAAAAGAAATATTAAGCATTTACAAAGAAAAATCCAGAGAGCAAATGTAATGTAGAACTTAACAAAGTTCTATTAAGTTTTACCTATTTTATAAGTAAACACAGTTTGCTACATCTACATACGCTGGATGACCATTAGTAGGATTCAGTATGAAAAACCACATGGAAATATAAATTAATAACTTCAAGCTACTGTGCATCATTTGTATGCATTTTCCACATTAAAAGAATTAAGCAGCTATCCAGAATCAACTCCTTACATAATTGTGCGAGTCATTTAATGTATGTGTCCCACTAAAAAGTATTTGTGATAAAATACTTTTAACCTTCACCACAGCCCAGTAAACAGCTAAGACCCCCCCCCTTATACCTAAGCTTGAGTGGATAGTCCCAGTTCCCTATGAAATGCTTTCTCCCTATGGCATAGTTTCAAGTTGTACATTTTGATATCTTGATCCTTGCACTGGTGAAATAAATTAAACAACTTCTACCAGTCCTGGAAAAGGTAACTTCCAAGCTTTATTATTCCTTGTAGATACATCTGTGGTAAGTCTCTATTATGGTGCCATTTTTTGCATGTTCTTGCAATGGCTTCTCTTTTTGCATATATCTCTAAGTAACAGACTATCAGATAAAACTGAGGTACATTCAATCTCAATCGTAGTACCCTCCATTCTCCACAATCACAGAATCACAGAATGGTCAGGGTTGGAAGGGACCTCTGGAGATCATCTAGTCCAACCCGCCCGCCAGAGCAAAGTCACCTACAGCAGGTTGCACAGGACGGCGTCCAGGCGGGTTTTGAATGTCTCCAGAGAGGGAGACTCCACAACCTCTCTGAGCAGCCTGTTCCAGTG
>NW_009648779.1:366350-377615 GCF_000708025.1 Charadrius vociferus | reverse complement strand
GAAGTTGCACCCCTAGCTCCCTGTTCAGCCAGGCCGGTCTTTTTCCCCGACGGCTTGTCTTTCGGCACATGGGGACAGCCTGCTCCTGTGCCTCTACAACTTCCTTCTTGAAAAACATCCAGGCTTCCTGGGCTCCTTTGCCCTGGAGGACTGCCTCCCAGGGGACTTTGTCAACCAGGCTCCTGAAAAGCCCAAAGTCTGCCCTCAGGAAGTCCAAGGTAGCAGTTCTGCTGACCCCCCTCCTAGTTTCTGATCCCTAACAGTTTGTTCGTAATACACATGTTTTATGACTGGGTTTTCTCTTAACTTTTGATGTTCAGAAATAAAACCCTAAGAAAACACACAGTTCAACCTTATAGATGATAATGCTTCTACAGCAAATATAATACTAGTAAGACCCTACAAAAGCTCACACACACAACAATTGCTTTCATCTAGTCAGCATTTGCTATATTCATAGCAGCCATGGTAGAATACTAAAAACCTCATAAATTAAGAGTTGGACAGATACAATCAGTATCTGACCTCAAATTTGACCAGATAACATGAACGCAACAGAGTATGTGATTTATGACATTTTCTTCTCAAACAAAATCTTGTTATCTGTGAGAACACAATGTGCAAATAAGAAAAAAAAAAAGAAGATTGCTGCTAGATCCCAGCCTGACAAAAAACCAAAGAAAACATCAAGACAGGTTAAGTGGCCTCCAAATGTGGTGCTGTGAGGTATAAAAATGGTACACATTAATGTTAGTACCAAAACCAGTTTCTTACCACAGAAATTATACAATGGAAGGGGTAAAAACACTGGCTAATTAGGAATAATGCTTCAAGGCCCAAGCTAATAAAAGCAAACACAAGAAGCTAGCAGAGACTTATAAAACCTTTACGAAAATGGCTAGTCCAAATTTGAGCAAGAGCATTTCTCCCCATTAGAACATTCAATTACCTCAAGTACCATCTTTTAGAAAGCAATTGATTTGCTGCCTCAACGTTTTTGAAACCCAGTTTGACAGACTTCATACCTACAGAAACAAAGAATGGTTGAGGTTGGAAGGGACCTCTGGAGGTCATCTTGCCCAACTCCTCTGTTCAAGCAGGGCCACCTGCTGTTTAGTGTCATAGCAAACTTGCTGAGGGTACACTCCGCCCCATCATCCGGATAATTAATGAAGATGTTGAACAAGACTGGATGCACTATTAACCCCTGGGGTACACCTCTAGTAACTAGCCTCCAACTAAACTTTGCACCACTGACAACCACCCTCTCAGCACAGCCATTCAGCCAATCTCTAATCCACCTCGCTGTCTGCTCAGCCAGCCCATCCTTCAACAGCTTATTTACGAGGATCTCATGGGAGACAGTATCAAAAGCCTCACTGAAGTCTAGGTAGACAATATCCACTGCTCTCCCCTAATTTACCTGGCCAGTCACTTCATCATAGAAATTTATCAAGCTGGTCAACCATGACTTCCCCTTGGTGAAGCCATGCTGACTACTCATGATATGATTTTCTTGTCTTTCATGTGCCTGGAAATTGTTTCCAGGATTAGCTACTCCACCACCTTCCCAGGTAAGGCTGACTGGCCTGGTCCTACTTCTTGCTGTTGTAGAAGACAGGAGTAGCATTTGCTTTTCTCCAGTCTTCTGTCACTTCTCCCAGTGACTATGACCAAGCAAAAATTATCAAGAGAGACAGCAGTAAGATTATCGCAATGACATCAGCCAGCTCCCTCAGCACTCGTGGATGCATCCCTACAGAGCCCATGGACCTGTGTATGCCCAGTTTGCTTAAGTATGCCCTGATCTGATCCCCTTCCACCAAGGGTACACTTTAATTGCTCCAGACTTTCCCCTAGTTGCTGGGACCTGGGATTTCTGAAGGCTGGTCTTGCTAGTAAAAACTGAGGCAAAGGAGGCATCTAGTACCTCAGCCTTTTCCTGTCCTGCATAACCAGGTCCCCTGCCTCATTCAGCAATGGGCCCACATTTTCCTCAGTCTTCCTTTTGTTGGCTATCTTGTTGTCTTTGACATCCTGACCAGATTCAATTCTATTTGGCCTTTAGCTTTCCTACCTTCATCCCTGGATGCTCAGACAATGTCTCTGTATTCCTCCCAGGTTACACGTCCTTGCTTCTAACCTCAGTATGCTTCTTTTTCGTGTTTGAGTTTGGCCGGGAGCAACTTGTTCATCCATGCAGGCCTCTTGGCATTTTTGCCTGACTTCCTATTCATTGGGATGGACTGCTCTTGATCTTGAAAGAGGTGATCCTTGCATACTAACCAGCTTTCTCGGGCCTCTCTTCCCTCCAGCACTTTATCCCATGGGACCCTTCCAAGCAGATCTCTGAAGAGGCCAAAGTCTGCTCTCCTGAAGTCCAGGGTTGTGAGCTTGCTTTTTGCCATGTTCCTTCCCCTCAGGATCCTGAACTCCACCATCTCCTGGTTGATGCAGCCAAGGCTGCCTTTGATATTCACATCCCTAGCAAGCCCCTTCATGTTGGTGAGTATGAGGTCCAGCAGAGCACCTCTCCTCATTGGGTCCTCTGTCAACTGGAGGAGGAAGCTCCCACCCATGCACTCAAGGAGCATCCTGGGTTGCTTACATCCTGCCTGTGTTTCTTTCAAAATATTAGGAAAAATGTATATTACAAAACACAGGCATTTATGAATACTTTTTTTCTTCCTTTGTCTCCACAAGATATATCCTGACAATGTTTATTTATTCTTCTCAGAGAATTTTTTTTCCCTGCACTGCCGCACAATGTTGTTCCAGTCCAATTGTTTTACCATCAGAATCTATCAGTCTTTACTAATTACCAAGAATTACTCCTGAAGAGACTTCATGATATTACAGAAAAAGACGTTCCTATCCTGCAATATTTAAAACTTAACACATAAAAGGCTTACTAAGTCACTAATACCACAGAGAGCAGTGGTGTGTGGGGGTGTTTCTGTGTTTTGTTAAAATATTACTGGGTGCATTTTGTTAGCAAATACAGATTTTTCAAATGCTTGTACTCCTACAAAACAGTAGGTGTAAAAATGTATGACCATAATTTATGAACTGAATTGTAACACTACTACAGATGCAACTGTTATCACTTTAAAATGAGCCATGTCAACCACAAAAAATTAGCAGCTGTACTTCCACAGAACATTAACTAGCAAACAGTCAGGAAATATATTTAGCAATGCATATTAAGCCTTTAAGGTGTGAAATACTACAAATGCAAGCTACTTAACTAATTTGCTAAATCTAAATTGGCAATGTTCAGATCATAGTTGTTTTTTTTTTTAATGTCAGTCATGTTATCAGGATATTTATTTAAAAGGTATCATTAATTCTTCTGTTTCTGAGTGATGACTAAATATTCATTATAATAGTCTTTTACTTTGATCTTATTTTAAAATAGCAATGTTACCCAAAGAAATGACCTGAATTAAAAACTATACTTGACATACTGTCTCATTTAGTAAGACCAGAGATATCCAGAGAATGCCTTGCCAGAAAATATGCTTGGTTCTTATATTTATTTTGCAGATAGAAACTAGAGCTGAGAAAAAAATTCCTCAAAAAACCCCAAACGAATCAAATTTGTAGTCTCAAAACATAACTTGAATTCAAATACATAAAGCGCTAATTAAAAATATCAGCTCAAAGACAATGTTGACTATCAGCAAATGTTAATAAAGCTACAGATTATTTTTTCAGTTAAAATAATAAACAAAGCAGCACTACGATCCATCTCATAATTAGTTTTAAATGTGGTAGTGCATTTCTTTTTATAATTCATTTTCAGAGACAAGGTATTTTATCCACAAAGTTATAAACTGAAAACTCAGATTCAGCCAAAGGATTCTGCTTTCTGTTTGGGGGCAAGAGAAGGACATAGTAACCAAGTCTTGAAACATCTTTTAATATTTTCTTTTTTCACTTTGACTTATCAGCACACCGAGAAGCGTGTTCATTTATATTGCTATTTCACTACTTCACCTCTTTCAGTATTGAAATAGCTAGAAAATAAAGTGTCACATTTGCTTAATGAACTGCAACTCATGCAAGACATTTCAATCTGTTTTTTGTATTAGGGTATGGATGAAAAGAAATGGGTTAACTGTCAATATTTTTACTGTCAACTTAAATTTCTCTCCACACATACAATTCTCCTTTTCCAATGCTTTTTGGATTATCATTAGGAACTATTCCACACTGAATTTTTCCACTAGGGAAAAACACGGGCTTATCACAAAGTCTTCTGTCTTAGGTGAGGACCACTGCTCAATTTCACTTTTATACCAAAAAAGCTAACAGTTAAAAAAAAAAAATAAAATAAATCTTTTACCCAAAATGATTTAATTTAGCTTTGAGGTTACTTAACATATCCCTGCATTACTTTACATAATGTTCAGGTAAGAACTTCAACGAAAAAGTCTAATTATTTCATTTTGAAAAATGAAGTCAAAAGGGATGACACTAGCTGATAGTTTCAATGTCAATTAACAAAATTTTGACTGAAAATGCATTTTTTTTATAATTGCATGATTTGCTGACTATTTTTGTCAGTTTCTCTTCAGTCCTCTTAGAAGCCAGACTTTGCGGGTAAGAGGAAGTTTATTTTCACCATCGTTTCAGAAGATCAGCATGTTGAAAAATGCTGGGTTTTGTTGTTGTTGTTTAGGGTTTTTCTTAGTCTGAAAAAGCTTATGGTCTCACTGAAATAAAATAATTTTCCATCAATTTCTTAGAGTCCAACATTAATTTCTAGCAGTTGGCACAGCAGGTTTACCTTTTCAATAGCTGACTTGCAATCCTTTGAGGTTCCCCCAAACACACCTTGCACATGACTAGTACCTGATTTCTGCTTTAATAATTTGTGCACAGGCTCTGAGGTTAATACAACTACAGCAATCCCCTCAAATTCACACTCCCACAGGTCTAATCCACATATGAAAATATTTCAGAACAAGCTACATAAAATACTTAGTTATAACATCCCATACTACAAAATTCACTGCTTTTAAGTTCCTCAAGACCATTTTTGAGAACAGTTTTCCTCTCTTTAGCCACTTCAGCCTCCAAGTACATCTTGCACTTATCTGTCCTTTTGTTCCTTTCATACATACAGCAATAAATCAAAACTCAGAAAAAACCCCACAGATAACTTCCTAATTACTATGAATTCCAGAAAACAATTAGAAGAGACCTAGGTCATTCTTCCTATCTGCCAGATATTGCCAAACCAAAATGTATAAAGAACTGGTTGACTTGGATCTGAGGTTAAATATCAACCGGGATGATTGGAGAAAAGGACTGGTGTTCCATTTTTGGTTTAGACAACATACAATTCCGATTACAAAAAAAAAAAAAAGGAGAACAGTTGGTTGTGAATCATCAGGTTAGTAAACAAAATTCTCCCTGCCCCATTATCTTAAAAGTGGATTCTCAAAACAGTCTACCTTACATCTGTTCAAACCCTTCTGGAAGGTAAGGCATCATTTGTAAAGCAGGCATGCACAGCAAATTTTAAACATATTCTCATTTTAGGTTTTTGCTTTATCAGACCTCATAACAACCTAAATTTTGGGACTAACAATGGGTTTCTATAAGTTTGCATATTCTAATTAAGTTAACACCCTATAAGCCACACCATACCTTTGACAATTTCTCTTCCAATAGATTTTTATAAGTTTCTTATTCCTGGTGCACATGATAAACAGAATTCAACTATTATTTAAATACAAGACTGTTGAATGAATTGATGAAATTATTATGAAGGAAAGACATTCTTAAATATCTTATGGCAGAGATTTTATGGGCATTTTATTCCTGAGAATAAAAATGAAACATTCCCAACAAACAGCAGGAACAGAAGATTGAAAACTAGTCTGCTGTAATCAGCCCCATTCAGAAAGTAGATCTTACTGCCACTGAGCTGTTCAATAAAATAATTTTTACAAAATGAATATGAGCAAAGCCTTTTGCGGAACTACAGAAGTGGTATCAACCATTAGATTTTAAGTCCAAATAAAGAATTGCTAATCTTACAGGCACTAGAATTAGCCAGTAAAACAATTCCAGAGGACTAACCTTAATTGAACTGATAAACTAAAAGCTCTGATTAGAAAAGTAACAAAGATGGAGAACGGTGTACAAAATTCTGGAGGACCAAAGCAGAGGATGCACGAAACAAACTCTTTTGTGAAAAAAATCTCTTACAACTGCACAATTAGAGCAGTTGCTCCACCTCCCAAACACTTCACTCACCTTTGGCTTAGCATTCATTTCTGTGTTTTAATTTTTCCTGCTACTGTGTTCACAAATGAGCTATGAGTTACGTAGAGTGGTAACTTAAAGTGTTTGATTATTTTTAAATTTTCTTTTTAGTAGGCCCATGCAAACATTAGGCCAAGAACTGTTAGAGATGGCAAGCTGGTGTGCAACTGCATGTGGAAGTTTTCACAGAAGGTGGGCAAAACATCTTTTTGGGGAATTTTTCAGAGAAGGAGTAAATACCTGTCATCAGGAATAACAACCACTATTAACAGTGGTCAATCTTAACATTTACAGACATGACCACTACTTAAAAGAAACAACCACAGCAACAGACTTTGTTCTCATGTAGGCAGGAACAGATAAGTACTCTGCTACGGTACACAAAATTTTTCTGCTACAACACACCTATAGCTCACCATAGATTCCATAAAATCATCATCCTGTAGGGCTGTAAGAACCTCACTACACAGGTTCTTATATTGCACTGTTAAATGCAGTATGCAAGTCCTTTCTAGTAAAGCATTATATTAATATTCTCTATGATTTGTTTATCCATACGCCCTGTGCATGAGTATAAAGCATTTTAGTATGTGGTTACATAGCTTTCTATAACATAAAAGGTAGAAAAGTACATTGCACTTAGACTGGAGAGTGTTGATATTCTGAGTATCAGCAGTATTCCAGAAATAAGCCTGCATACTGCCATACTGTAAGCAGAGCAGCAGTAGTACGAACTAACATGTAGTTTCAACACTTTTCCTTAATATAGGATGTAAATATGTATACCTTTACTATATCAGTATTGTGAAAATACATACAATAGTACCCACACATCCTTTTAAACATTTGATCTGTAAGTTTGAATGCATATTATTGTATACACTAGGCATTAATATCTATCATTCTTTTTAGAAAGAAACTGTAGATAAGATCAAGATTATAATGAACAAATCCAGAGGCCTCCAAATGGGGAAAATACTGCGGATGTCAAATGATCACAATAACAGAACTTGTTTGTTGTGGGAAGTTTCCAAAAGGAAATTATCTTCTCAAAGCTGTATCAAGATTCACAAACATTTCATGACCATATGTCGTCACACCCTTGCAGCACAACAGATACCTTCCTATTTAACATACCTATATGAAAGTACTACTTCCTTTTTGCTTTGAAATCATTAGAATAGCTGCTGAATAAACTGCAAATAATTTATATTATCTTTCTCTTTGAAGTTCACAATATTGTTTCTCAAAGCACCGATTAAATCAACAAGAAATACACATTTCCACAGTAATTTCATTCTTTATTTACTTTACCCTCTTAACAGCCATTTCTTTTTCATTTTGCAGTAACATTTCTTTGTAGCTTTCCCACTTTCTATTAAGTAACCTTGTTACTATTTTCAGTAACCTTAGGAAAGGCTAAAAAAACAAATCTTATAAAAAACATCTGATGCCTCTGGCTATGCATCTGTCCTCTAAAGGCTTGCTACTGGTGTTCTCCTCCCACTTCTTTACGCAGATCTATATATTTATATACATATAGATCGGTCTATCTATATCTACCTATATCTGTATAGATGATAGATAGCTATCTCTCTATATATATCATTTCCCCTTACCATACTTGAAAACAGCATTTAAGAATACGTGGCTGATCCTCGAGGAAACTTTGCTCAGTCATAGCCAGCACTGCTCATCTTCTGACAGGTTTTTGGCAAAGGGGCATGAGCAAACTACACAGTTTACTCTATTCACGCTATAACTATTTATCTTGGTACTTTGTTCTGGCAGCAAATTCACTGCAAGAGCTTTACTTTTGCAGAAATGGAGATACAGAAAACTGCACACAACTACACATATCCACCCAGAGCAGCCTCTCATTGGAATGCAGCATATTTTTGAATTCTATAGGGAAAGACGCTATGCTGGGTTTTTTTACAATTTGGAAATATTTCCCTTCTAATCAGTAATGCTTTGGAGCTTCTCACAAATTTTAATATTAGATACGTGATATCACACCCCATGAGGGACACTTTACCACTTTGGCACTCTCTGAGGTAAAACTTAATCAAAATATGTTACAAGAGCAGCAGCCTGCAAGTCACTTTCATAATGCTGGTTTTATTCCTCTTTTTATTGCACTCTTACTCTGTATGATTTATTCAAGCATTTCACAAAACCTCATGTGAGCTGGAGCTCAGGCAGGGAGTGGAATAAACATAGAGAAAGTAAAACAGAGGGCGGTAATGCAAAACAAGAATTCAAGGTAGGAAGGTAGGAACTAATAAATAATGAACACAAATATTCTGTTTTTCATAAATCAGAGACAACTATCCGATGCTGTGTGCTACACAGGTAAAAAATAATTATATCTGCAGTAAAGCAGGTTCCTTACAACACAAAGACGTGCAGATGAGCAGTATGCTCATTTGGGTGAATAGATGATTTTACACCAAATCTTAGCATGTACTTGTGGTCTAAAGTAATGGCAATATGGGATCATGTACACATATATATACACACATATAAAAGCATCTTTGAAAGGTTCAGTAGTAAGACTACACTTACTAAAAGTATCTATGTAAAAGATTTGAGTTTTTCATGTTAGAAAGACTGCAAGTGGTGCATTATATTGGTGCATACTAGCAGCAATTAGTAAGCCACCAAAGCTAGCACCAATAATCAATCAACAATAGGTCTAGAAATCAACAAGGGAACAACAAAAATTGTAACAGCTCCCACTCAGAACTCATTAAAATGGCAAATGAATTTTTAACTGAAGAAATGTAACTTTGTTCAGCGTATTGTATTTTTAACTTAATCCTAGGAACTCATGGTGATTTAGTTCCTTTACAGAAGCCAGCTAGTCCACCTAATGAAAAGGCAACTGATTCACAATGTGTCAGCACACTGCCATAGCACAGCAAGATACTCACTACACATCTGACGTCCTGTTGAACTGATTTTTTTCAATATTGTTGTATTTGTTGTATGCTTGGTTTCACAGTTATGATTAACAGATTTAAGTTTATACGTTAAAATTTAAAATTTTATGCTTTCATCACAGTCGTGGATGTCCCAGCAATTACAAAACTAATTTATAAGTTCCAACACTATTTTTAAACCTCCATACAATGGGCTCTGACAGAGTCAAAATAAACTGGAATCAAACCCAGTACAACCAGTCAGGCTGATGAAGCAGATAGAAGAATTCCTTTTTGTTGCTGCTGTGAAAGCATTGAAGATTTTTATATTCTTACTGAAAGAATAGAAAGCTTTATATGTGCAGTAGTTACATGAATCTGAGGAGAAAATATGGAAAACAATATACATCAGGATCACAAAAGCTGTACTGAGAAGCAAGATGATAAGAACACCTGCTCTCTATTTTTTTTTTCCTAGGGAAAAACTGTTTAGAGTCAGTACAAACCTTATTTTAACAATCATGGTGAGGAAGAACAGCTTGCACGCTTTGTGAAATTTAGCGCTTATATTGTAAAATACAAAATTAGCTGCTCAGCCTTCAAGTTTAAATAATGATCTAAATGTTTTAAAGGCGTTAGATCCAAAACATTACCCTCTTTTCCTCTTTGCTGTTAATCAGATCACTAATTATAGTTATACTAACCTCTGATATACTACTGTCAAGTCTGATTGATGCTAGCAGCTCCCTTAATCAGATCTGACAACTTTCAGCAAGTGCCTGTCTCTTGAGACACTGCATCCAGCCTGCTTGTTTTCACGTCTTCCCAGTGTTATTTTGCATTTTCTTCTCTCCAAGTCCCTTTTTCATATAGAACAGAGGGACAGTAGAATAACAACAAAACATGAGTGTAGAGTGTATTTGCGTATGTTTTTAAACACCACTATGGCAATATTTGGGCTAAAGTTGATAGTTTACTGTGTACGAATTTACAAGGAAAAACTAAGTACAAGAACATTTTTGGAAATACATTGACGTTTCTGAGAAATGCAATATTTTTGCTTGGTTGGTGGGGTTTTTGTTTGGTTTTTTTTCCTGTTTCTTTTTTCTCTCAAAGCTGCAATGAAAAGGGTTTCAAAGTCATTCCTCCTCTGTTCTACAGGGAAAGTTTAAGCTTGGGTTGCAAAACTTTTGGAGACAAAGATAAAAGACTACCTCAGCTATCAGTTTTTCCAACGTATTTATACTCTCACACTTTTAAAGCTCATCACAATGTCCTGTGTATCTCACTAACTGTAAATATAAAAAGTTCAGAATAACTTTTGTTGGCATAATTATAATTTATTTGCTTATTTTAAGATTAGCCAGAGTGGGGGGAGAGAGAGTCTGTGTTCCTTGTCCTGGTACTTGAAAAAAATCAGTGATCAAATATCTATTCTCTGGAAAACAGAGATAACTTTTTCTCTAAAGATGAAGAACTGTTCTTCAAAAAGCAGTTCTTGATTAGTTATTTTCCCCTCTTTTCTGCTCCTATAAACCATTACCCCACAACGTGGATTAACCCAGTATTATGTGAAAAAAGACCAGACTGCAACAGTGACATTTTGTTCCAAATATCCTTTTTAAAACACCTTTCCTGAGCAGTTTAACTTTCTTTCACAGATTTGTGTGTGAGAAGCAGCAAAGTATGTGTTTTTTTGGTCTCAAACCATTTTTTTTTTTTGAGAATCAATGTAAGTCACTGAGTCAGAGGCATATTAAGTATAAGACGAAGAAAGGTTTCTTGGTTTGGATGAGATGCTGATGTTAAACAGAAATTGCATTAAAAGCCAATTTTGTGACACCTGTTCACAAAATGACAACCCAAACATGAACTCATTTGCTTTCATGCAAATGTGATTTCATGAAATTTGCTTTCAAGTCTACACTCCAGAGAAAATTATGTATGCTAATATTAATGATAACCAGTGTTGAAGGTGATTGCAACAGACCTACGGTATGATTGTCAGATTTATATTCTCCAGTCATATTAACTAAAAACCAGCACACCCTTTGGATTTCAG
>NW_009648779.1:316658-366340 GCF_000708025.1 Charadrius vociferus | reverse complement strand
CACAGAGGAAATACCAAGAGTTCGCTGTTGTAATGAAAGGATGAAATCAAATGAAGTTCCACAGGAACGTATCCACCTCAATACTATTGCATATTTTCATAAGTAATCCTAATGACAGACTAAAGATTATACTCACTAAACTTTCACTTGATACTATGCTGCATGGAGCTGTAAACATATTGGAGGATGGAGTAAGACACTAAAAATTCCATATTAAGAAAAGATGCATTAATGGATGAAAGTCAGTAATGTATTTTCAAGATTCTACACTGAGGATGAGATTCATCTTGTCTATCTTACTTGCTAATTTAGAAATTCACCATCTAAACTAGTTGTCTAGGTTTCCTCTAGCTAGTTCATTTCAGCCGTCTTAATATGAATCAGCCTTAGCAGTCTTTTCTCTATAGTGCTCTCCCTACAAGTCTGTGCAACCAGTTCAGACTAGTCACCTAACTTTTACATGGCTAAAGCCAAAATAGATTAATCTGACCCTTAGGAATACTTATCTCAACAAATACAGGATGTAAAACAACTGGCAAGACAGTAACTGGACTGGGAAAAGAGAAAGAGCAGATCAGTCTGCACATGAACCAAAAATGCTATGCTGTTTCAAAAAATGAAACCTTGGAACAGAAATGCTGTTATTTGGACATGCTAAATAAACTTTCCACTCTACTCAGCAGCAGTATGACCTTGGGGCAATACATTATGTTTTGGGCAACTCAATTCAAGAATTGCAAACCAACTGAGAGTCCAGAAGTGAAAAATGAGAATGACTAAACATAAATGAAGCATGACCTTTACGAAAAGTTTAAATGAATTGATGCTTAGGCTAAATAAATGTGACTGAACAGAGATAACGACAACTACAAGAGTCTTCAAAAGGCAAACGGCAGCGGCTGGGGAAGAAAGACATTCAGATAAGGAAAGTGGTAATAAAATCTGAGTAGGATTTATGTTGAAAAGAGATTTCTATTAAAAATAATAATAATAGAAAAAAATTCTAAGAGCAAAGACAGATGACCACTGAAGGAGATTCACCAAGTTTAGGAAAGCTCCATGACCAGGGTGTTGTAAGATCAAATTAGACCAATATTTATCAATAGTGGAATATATGTATTATATCTGTTTTTGCAGAAGGACTAATTAGATTAATTCTCAGACTATTTTGTACAGTTTTAAGATCAGTTTAGTGTACATAACTGCACTTAACGTTGCATTTATACCAAGGTAAATGTTCTCAAAACTTCAACTAAAAAATATCTTTCAAATTTAAACAGATACATATGACATGCATCCTAAATATTCTAATTATACTCTATATTAATAATCTAATATGTTAATAATGTATACTTTGCTAATACTATATGCTATAATATACACTAATATACACTTTATGCTAATACTTTTATTATACTGGTACTTTATACTAAAATTATATATACTCTAATTCTATTAAAAATTAGAGTATATTTCAATACAGTTATTGCATGTAAAGTGATTCTTTAGTCAAAGATCCTTAAAAAAAAATATTAATTTATATCAAAAAGTAGTATATATATTTATATTAAAAAGTACTATAGAAAAAGCTGTAATTTTAAATGCAGTCAAATTTAGCAAGATTATCTGCATTATTTGTTATTATTAAATTGAAGTATAATGGTTTTTTTCCACAGATAGTCACAATAAATGCTAAACAACCTAAAATATTCTGTAACATGCAAAATGGCAACTTAGAGAATATAAATTCTAAATTGCTCTGATGCTATTTTGTAATTTACTTGCATTTTCAACTGACCAGAAGCGGTTAAATTTGAAAAAGAGCCAAAAGAGGCAAACATTCCCTGAGCAACCTGTCCTCAACTCTACTCAAATAAGCTATCTTTTTGCAGAGGAATATTCACTCAGCAGGCACAGCTGTTATTCTGCAATTTTTACATCTAAATCAAAGATAATTGGACTTCTGAGTACCTTTAAATTGTACTCTGGGAGAAGGGCCTAACTTAATGCATCATTTGCATTAACTATAAAAGAATGTTTTTTTATCCTGTAAAATTTACTGTGCTTAAAAAAGTATTTGGAAGTGCAAAACAGTTCCTCAGTAATTTTATAGACACATGGATTCCTTTTGCATGGAACCTTTTCAGCTATAAAAGACCATTAAAACCAACAAAAGTAAATCATTCTTTCAAGTTTTTCATAGATAAAATATTAATGATAATAGACACTCTTGAAAATTATATTCCTACAAGTTTTACTGAAAATTACATCCTCGGTGCCAAAAAAAGCCTCAGAGACAAACCCCTATAATAGCATTTTATTTGGTGTTTTTAATAAATTCATTAATTATTCGTGTAAAAATGAGTAGTTCATACCATGAAGTACTTCAATTTCAGATTCCTTGCTATTGATTTAAGAACTTCAGTTGAGGCATTCTTTATTGCTACTTATTAAGGTTCATTGTACTTCAGAATTTAACATTCAGACAATGCATTTTAAGGATTTTCAGTCTTAATTTTATATATAAAAATATGAAAAGCATACTGCTTATTAGCCTTCCATCACTGGAAAAGAAAATCTGAAATTTGTTTGACAAAATGTCATCTTTAATCATTATAACAGGAACATTGTAACAGGCAAAATGGTGTCTAAAATGGTTCCTTGCTCATCTTTTATTGACACAAGCAGTAAATATCACCCAGGCAATTCCATCAAAATAGACAAATCTTAATTTTCACAGAATCACAGAATGGATAAAGTTGGAAGGCACCTTTGGAGATCTTTCATTCTAACCCACTGCTCAAAACAGAGCCACCTAGAGAAGTCTGCTCGATACCGTGGCCAGTCAGACTTTGAGTATCTCCAAGGTGAAGACTCCACAACTTCTCTAGACAAACTTCTAGAGTCTGACCTTACAGGAAAAAAAAAAAACAAACAAGAAAAGACTCATGTTTACGGAGAATTTCCTCTATTGCAGTTTGTGCCCATCACTTCGTCCTCACACTGGACACTACTGAGGTCTGGCTCAGTCGTCTTTACACATGAATGCACAACGTACTCGTACACATCGATCATATCTATCTGAGTCTTCTCAAACCCGGGCTGAATGACCCCAGCTTGCTTCTCCTCTCCTCATGTGTCAGATGTTCCTATCCCTTAATCACCTTCACGGCTTTTTGCCAGACTTGCTCCCGTATGTCCCTGTTCCCCTCATAATGGGGAGCCCAGAACTGGACTCAGCACTCCAAATGTGTCTCACCAGGGCTGAGCCTTTCCTTTCAGCTGCTGGCAATGCTCTTCTGAATGCAGTCCAGACTGAAGGGGACATTGTGGCTCATGTTCAATTTGTTGTCCACCAGAGCATCCATCTCTTTTCTGGGAAGCTGCTTTCCAGCTGATCGGCCCCCAGCCTGGACTGGTGCATAGGATTATTTGCCCACTCCTGTGCAGGACATGGCATTTAACTCTGGAACTTCATGAGTTCTCTGTTGGCCCATTTCTCCAGCCTGTCAAGGTCCCTCTGAACTATATGATCTGACAACCAGTCCTCCCAGTTTTGTACCATCTGCAAACTTGCTGAGGGTGCACTCTGTCTCCTGACAGAGGATCACTATGACCTTTCAAAGGTAATCAAGAATGACCTCATGATGACTTTGACCAGCTCCCTCAGGACTTCTGGGTGAATCTCATCAGATTGCATCGACTTGTATTATGCTCAGTTTGTTTGCACGTTACCTAACCTGACTTTCTTTCACCAAGTGTTAAGTTTTCCTTCTCTGGACTTTCCCATTTGTCTCAGGGTCCTGGGATTGCTTAATGCCAGTCCTAACATTAAAGGCTGAAGCAAAGAAGGCATTAAGAACCTCAGCTTTTTATTGTCCTTTGTCATCAGGTCCCCTGCCGCATTTCACAGTGGTTTTCACCAGTCTTCCTTTTGGCTTTCTTGTTGTTCTTCACATACGCTCCTGGGCTTTGGCTTACCTAACCCTGTCCCTTCATGCTCAAACAGCAACTACAATCCTTCCAGGTCACCTGTTCCTGCACCCACCTCTTGCACACTTCCTTTTTATGTTTGCTTTTTGTCCTGCAGGCCTCCTGCCACTCTTGTTTGACTTCAGGCTCATAAGGATGAACCACTCTTGAGCTTGGAGGCGTCAACTAGGAATAACAAATTCACAGGATCGCTAGAGACTCCTAAAGTTTGAAAGCCTTTGAGTTTTCCGTCTAGATTAAAAAATACTGAAGTAGCTTATTGAACTCATATCCTCATTATGTGATTAAAGAGTATCATATCCTCATTAAGTGATTTACAAAGGAGCATGGAAAATATTGCAGCAACATGCTATTTGATCCATTTTCAACACCAGGCCATTTGGTTAATAATCCTACATATAATAAATACCCTTACACACAATGCACTTTCTGAAACATATTAAGTGAAGGCTCTAACTTCCGCATAAAAGATTGAAACTCCAGAATCATGCTGCATGACATAAACGCATTAGGCTAACTGAAGTTGCTACAGCTATAATACTGGATCTACAATATTTGCATATTAACCCACGACTGAATCAAAACTTTGAAACTTTCTACTATATTAGGAGCTCACTTCTCCTTCCCTTGCCCCAATACCACGGTTACCAAACCAATGCAACGTTTATCTGTTCCGAGAGGCGTAGCAGTGAACTGAACTTGGCAAGTATACAACTAAAGAAGATGGTCTGCCTGAAACACAGTAAAGCAAGATCAAATACGTGGAAGGAGCAGCAAAGAAATCTTGTGCTTAGCACTATGCCTTTGACATGACGAAGTAACATTTGGGTTTTGATGCCACTGTCTAAAGGATTTTCTTAAATGACAAAACCACTCTAAAAACAGCACAAACCCAAACTGATGTCTGTGAAGACCCAAGAAACAGGCCTAATCCACTACTCAATCTTATGTAAGGTAACCACTTACCACTGAGGTCTCTAAATACTGCAGCTGACTAGCCAACACGATAGTCTACACAAAGCTATTCAAATTTTTCTATGCTCAGAATCCACAAGACTGATTGAGATACAGATATATATATATATCCCACCTGAGTGACATAAAAGGAATAGAAAGCTCAGAGGCAGCTGCCCCATAACAGCTTCAGCACTCTATTGCAGAAATAGGAGAGCAGCTCCAACCAGGCTCTCTTAACATAAATTAAATTTGTATGTTATTCTACTTTCAGAAAAATTTTGGCATCTGTTGTATTGAAGCAACAGATGCAATAATCTACGAGCAATCTTTTACATATATAAATTTAAAAAGTTTTTATTAATTTGATTTTTTTAACCCTAATGCAACATTCACATTCACTTCTGCAATATTCTACCACAGTGAATTGAGATGAATCATTGATAAACAATGATTCATAAACAATGAAATTCATGATTCACAAACAATGAAACATTGATAAACAATGATTTTCACCTCTATAAAAACATACACAGTAAACAAATTTTAATGTCATGAATCACACATTTTCAGTGTAATTTGATTTTAAATAGGAAATGGGGAGAACACTCTCAATAAATATCTTTTATACACATTAATAAATTATTTTTAAATTTTAGCAAGCACTTCTTAAAAAATTTTGAATGACATATTTGCAATTAATTTCATAACAAGAATAAGCAGCAAAATTGATTTAAGATATTAATTGGAAAATTATTAGACCACATCTTCCCATTTTCAATAAATATGTTATGTGTCTGAAAAATTGAAATGTGTGTTTTAAAAATCAAGAAATCTACTTGATTCACCTGCAGGTGACACTGTTGGTCTTAGCCATACAGCCAAAGAGCAACAGCATTCCTCTCAATAGATTCAGTTGCAGTCTGGATCAATGGTGTATCCAAAACAATTATTTTTCTTGTATTTGTACAATAGTACTTTTAAAGTTCCACTGTAATATCAAACCTCTGCAGAGACAGTGATTAATGCAAGTGCTTCGAGTATAGATATATTAAGCTTTATCAGAATAAATTCAGTTTTAAAGTAAATGAAAAAATGTGTGCACTCCAGAAGAAAAAAAAAAAAAAAAGTATAAACCTATAGCAAGTGCTCTTCATCCAAATTGAGTATTTGTATATTTTTATGTAAGTGCTGAAGTACAATACTAAAGAGTTATAAAAGTTCATTAAAAAAGCAAAGAAAGGAGGAAAAAAAGAAAAAAAGAGTCAAAACTTTTGTTTTCAAAACAGTTTAGAAAAACTTGTAGGAAATGGAGCTAAGTCAGGCATGAACATAATTATTTCGAATAAAAGGGAACGCACAACCAAGAATGCAATTACAAAAAAAAACCCTTATATCCTTACATACCTTATGTAGTTAAACTAGAGAACACACAGAACAATTTTTTTCCTGTTGTTCAAAATTACTGTAATTTTATCTGGCATCATTTCAGCTACATTTTACTGCTAAAACAAAAATTAACTCCCACCTTCCAACCCAATCTAAATAGAGATTTTTAGCCAAGTGAGTCATAGCAAAGAATGCCAGTCAATTACACATTTTATCAGAGTATGTGGCATTTGATTATTAAACACAAAGTAGGTTACTCAAAGACTGTACTAAAATTCTACAGATTATGCAATAACAGCAAGCAAGTAGGCGTGTTGTATAATAACCTGCTATATCTGTCTATTTGAAAAATAAATTATTTCAAATAAAATGTAAATGAATGTCTTAGAGTAGCGATTGTAATTTCTGAAGCATGGAAGCCTGATTTTAGTAAATCAAGATGGATCCTGCCATAAATCTATAAATTAATTCAGGTCATAGGCAGCACCTCCAGTTCCTTACAAAGGACTACTATTTTTTATTCAAACTGCTACTGTTTCATGATGTATAAGTACTTCCCCCCCCGCCCCGGCAAAATCTTAGCTGTCATAGGCACATATATTAATGGGAGAGCAGTAAATCAGAACGGCTTCCAATAATCCCACTAGGGTATTGGAAGACTGATGCCAAAAAAAAGAAGTACAATGCTGAAGGCACGGATCGATAGCATCAGCCTGAAAAAGCAATGTAGTTGTCCCAGCAACAAAAAAAAACCCAGAAAGGATGCAGACAACAACTCAACTAAGCAACAAGTTTATTAACTGAACTTGCTGAAAAGTTATCCAGAAATTTCTTATACAAGCGAAGCTTGATTTGTTTCTTAATCATTTTCATCACTGGAGACAACCAGGAGTCCTACACATGAAGACACATTTTACTGCCTTTATTTCTGAGGGTTAAACAATTCAGTCAAAGAATTAACATTACAGGCCCCAAATTGCCTCTCTGCTGTTTAACATCAATTTTTTTCACCTGCTTTACCATTTTCCCAAATTGGTGTAAGGAAGGAAGAAAACTGTGGGGAAACCATATACTTCATACAAATGTCACCCTTGGAAAAACTCCTTCCTTTTCTTTAAAGGGTAAAGAAATAGCAGTGCAATGCAAACAAGTTGAAACCTTGTTTCTGAGGTGAGCTGGATGGGCATAGTGACATTACAGAAGTGAGCCCAAACTGGAAGGGAAAGGGGTCCAAGTTTTTTTCTCCAGTTTCAGATTCTAGTCAATGCAGGTTCACTTAATCCAGATTATGTCTTCATTTCCCTTTTGTTACTCCCTATTTTGGATCTCTGAAGAGGATACTCTTGGAAAAATGACTAGCTCTTTTTCCCTTCTGCTCATCCATCAAAACACTTCTAGGATTCCACTTTTTCCCTCCAAAAGCCGAGGAAAATTAATTCAGCCCAGCCAAGGACCTGGGTGTTACTGGTCACCCGACTGCTATCAACTAGGAGTGTATGCTGCTTACTGGTGAAGAGACTGACAAGATCAGAACCTTAAATAACAGTATTTCAAATCTTTAGATACAATACAGTAGGTATTTGCAAGTGTAAAAAGACACACCCCTTCTGATTTTATTTTAATACTCTTGCTTTCAGAACTTAACTGATCAACAAATACACTTAACACTTACAGAAAAAAAGTAAGACTGAAAACCACATGTAACAGTCCCGAGTCCCATCCTCACTGCCTCAAAGAGATCCTGTATAGTGGTTTTTTCAAACACAATTTATCCTGAAGATAGCATTGACAATGAAGGAAGGAGCAAGATTTTATTTTTTCAGACTGTGAAGACTTCTGAAATGAAGGGAATTCACATGGAGATGACAATGGGAAATGAAGATGACTTGGGGATACAGAAATCCCACTATATAAAAAGATTTTGATCTTTTTTGACTGAGCCGTACACTTTAGCAAGCATTTCCGTTCTAAATATATTGGTATATTTCTCTCATTTGAAAGGTAAGGTTTTTACCCCATTTAAAGGAAGAATGATTCTCATTTTAAATAGTGCATAACTTTGAAAATTCAGAAGAAAAAAATTTTCTTTCAGCAAGGTTGTACTACTGAGAAATATTCTGGAAGTTTTCTCAGAAAGAGAGGCACAGCCCTTCTTTCTTTTCTGTATTAGATTTTGATGTCCTCTTGATAAATTTTATCTCTCAGTCCAAACACTGATCAAAAGAAGATATTCTGCTCCTGAAGCCATGGGTGTGCACAGAAGTCAGCGCTACTTTTCATTCAAGGCATACCGGAAGAGGCAATATTAACCAGGCTCAACTCTTTTTTTGAAATGAACAACTTGAAAAGAGAGCTTTTCTCCGTCTGTGAGCTTTATAATCTCTGGATCACTTTTGATGGCCACTTCATGACAGTTGATCTCCTCATACCAAAAAAGATTTGTAGATTTTATTGCATCTAACGCATCCAAAGTTTCTAGAGCAAAGAACCACTCTATCCCTGGAAGGAAACAGACTTTGCATCTAAACTCATCAATAATATAGGTGTTTTCAACAACTGCAAGTAACTGGAGATGACGCCACTTACAGAAGACTAATATCAGAGTAAGTGCCTACAAGAATGGACAAAATATACCAGAGAAGGAGAAAGAGATTAGATGGTGAAAAAGAACCAAGAGATGGGAAAATAAAATAGTACTACCTTGCTTCAAAGGCACTTTAGATTGCATATTCTATGTAATTTTTCAGCATAAGCACTTCATATAGGTTTCACAAAATGCTATGGTAATATCAATGGGATAACAATTGACAACGTCAATCTCAAAAAAGCATTCACCTACATTTGATGTCTGTTTAAACGCAGTACAATACCGTAGCCTGAGAATTGTTATTAAGGGAGAAGAGCTGTTAATATTTCGAACTTAAAAAAATTCATAATTCTTGGTCACTGTATTGAAACTTTTTTGAATGAGTATGGCGACATGCATGGCAAGATGACATCCCTGCATTCAGTAAAGGAAAGTGAGAAATAAAGTTCCTATAGATTCTGTTTGATAGATGCCATAACTAATCAAGAAATTTTGAAGGCTACTTTATTAACACAGACAGTTTAGAAGCAGAAACATATCTGTGGAAAATAAGGTTTTGGGAGGAATAAGAAATGCAATACTTTTCCATGTTTTAATTTCACAGCGTAACACAATTTCATACATTTTAGCATTATAAATGTAACCAAAAGGCCAACCTACTTGCAATTAAGGGCATGCTGCATAGCCCACAAAATCAGGGAGTCATTTCAATTCTCCTGTGGTTTGGGGGTAACTGAAACCTGATCTAGTAAATTATTTTTGCCTGTGCTGATCACATACACCTGTCAAATTCTTACCCATATATTTGTTTTACTACATTTTTTCATATATAGATGCAATAGCCAGTTGCCAGTATCTTCACGTGTATCAAGCCAGGGTAGGAGGTCTTTTTAGCACACTATTTAAGAAAATTTCATAGTAGTAATGCCTAAGAGTGTTTCTTTATAACTGCTCCCTGAAAGGACACCTCCACAGAACGCATTAATTCCTACCAAAACCTATGAAATGGACAGAAAGAATGTCAAGAAAAATAGCATTAAAAAAGTAAACCCACACAAGTAAATCATGTTTTTTGATATTTTTCTTTTATACAAAAAAACTTTTTATTGGAAGAACTGGACATTGACAATACTACTTACATAGATTTATGATATTTATCACAATATAATCTACTTATATAGCTTCAGAGTTAAATAGGTCCAGCAGTCAAAAAGGAACTCTTGATGTCTAACAAGATTTAGTGACAATGCCGTCATCACCAATTTTTTTTGCCAATTCCTGAGTGCAAAAACCCGCACCCTTTGATTTCAAATACTCTCTCATCGTTTATCCCCTTTTCCTAACGTAAAGATGTCCTAAGTTCTGATTACACATAAACATAAAAGTGCATGTAATGGGTGGGTAAAGCTTATTTAAAAGTACCATGTAAATGAGTAACTACTGTAAAGAATCACTATCTCATGTACTTACTATACGCATAAGGTAAATTACTATATACGCACATTCAGCTTCTAAAAGTGGGCTTTGTATATGCATGAAGTAGGAAGCACAAATATAGCAGAATATCATAGAATATAATGCACTAAAAATTAAGAAAATTTATGCATTTCCATAGGAAAAGAAAAGTAGCAGGAATCAAGTTCACTATTTGCTTTTACTTAGAAGCATCTCTGTACCTTATTAAAGCTCAGGAAATGAGAAATAGTGTATCAGAGAAAGCAAGCTGTAGATGAAACTGAAGGCACCTCAAGTTTATAGCCCTCTTTTGCTTCAAATAGTTTCAGACTTGATTAGCTTTATATTGCAGATAAGAACTTAAGAAAAAAAGCATTATTCCATTTTATTAGTATCAGATTCCAATAGGGAATAAAGCCTTCATGACTTAATACCAGAGTCTATCAGCTGACAGAATCTATCAGAGTGATCATCCATATTACTCAAAGGTCCTGACGCCATTTGCCGTTCTCAGAACTACTTGCCCTATTCAGCTCTGATGCTTTTGTGGTTTGCTTCACTTCTCACTTCTGCCAAGCCATCACAAGTACAATTAATCAGCTAATCTTCAAGATGTCAAAATACATTCAGTCCTTCAGGCTATTTCCTCTCCTCAAGAAAAGCATTCTGTTCAGTAATCAGACAAATGTATTTGCCAATGCAAATGCAGCTTACACAAATTCTCTTTTCATTTGCAACACTGTTGTTTTCAAAAACACTATTAGTACTGTTGTATTACTCATGCTCTTCAATAAGATTTTTCCCTTTTGTTCTAAATACTCTTATTTCCAGTATAAATAGCTAGCTAAAGTTAAAAAGAAAAATAACTAGCTAATAAAATTTGCCATAAGCTAAGAAAACATTTCTCTTGGATTTAAAATACCAAAAGTAAATTTTCAATGAAAGCGGTAACTGTATTAAAAAAAAAAAAGTCCAAAACTAAAACTAGCTGTGGCAGGTTGACCTTGGTGACTGCCAGATGCCCACTCAGCCACTCTCTCACTTCCCCTCCTCAACTGGACATGGGGAGAAAATAAGATGGAAAAGCTCATGGGTTGAGATAAATACTGGGAGGACATTTACCAATTACTGTATGGGCAAAACAGAATTGACTTGGGGAAAATTAGTTTGATTTATTGCAAACTGAAAAAATAGAGTACAATAGTGAGGAAACAAAGACAAAACCTAAAAACCGCTACCTCCAGTCCCACTTCTTCCCAGGCTCAACTTCACTGCTTTGTCCCCAACTCCTCTACTTCCCGAGGGATGGGGAACAGGGATTGCGGTTGGTCCATAACCCTTCATCTCTGCTGTTCCTTCCTCACATTTTCCCCACTCCAGTGTGGGGTCCCTCCCACAGGATAGTCCTTCACAAACTGCTCCAACATGGGCCCTTTCCATGGGCTGTCAGGGTAAACCTGCTCCTGTGTGGGTTCCTCTCCACGGGCCACAGTTCCTGCCAGGAGACTGCTCCTGCATGGGCTCTCCATAGGCCACAGTTTCCTTTAGGGCACCATCCACCTGCTGCAGTGTGGGGTCCTCCCAGGGCTGCAGTGCAGCATGGCTCCACCATGTCCTCTTCCATGGCACGCTCTATTTCCTGGAGCACTTCCTTCAATACTTCTGCTCTGATCTTGGCGTCTGCTGGGCTGTTTCTCACACTTTTTTCCTCACTCCTCTCTCTCTCTCTCAACTGCTGCACAGTGGTTTTGCCCTTTCCTAAACACACTTTTATAGTGTTGCCATCAGCCGGGCTGTGGGGCTCAGCCGTGCCCTGTGGTGGTTCCGCTGGAGCTGGCTGGAACTAGCTGTGTCTGGCCCCTGCAGCCCCCACTGCCAGGACCTTGACACAGACACCCCAAAAACAAGCACAATGTACTTATAAGGTGATGAAAAGACACTCTGTTTAGTTACTGGTGGTTTTTTTTTCCTTAATTGAGATCTTGGAAATCATTCATATTTTTCAGCTGCTCAACATGTTCACCATTTGGCAAATGAAAGTGATATCACTTCTCAAATCCAAAGCTTTGAAGGATGGTTTCTTAGAAAAACGTTAAGATAGTTTTTACATAAACCGTGAGCAATGTTAAGAATCAACTCTGCAAGCAATGTGATTTTAGCTTGCACAGGCTAACGAGCAGAGAACAAATATGACAGCTAGCTGCCCATTTTCTAACAATGAAAGTCAGGTTTAGCAGGACTTTTTTCACCACCGCTACCCCCTGCCCCTTTTTTATATTTATTTTTTAAACCGGGCTGCATGGATAAAAAGTCTAATCTTTCACTTCATGCCTCTGCATATTTCATCGATGCAGGGCAGTAATGGCAAACAAATTTAAGCTCTGAATTTAATTTACTCGAACATCTGGGAATTTTTTAAAGTTGTGAAATTACAAAAGTTTATGAAGAAGGCATTTTCAAGTTATGGGTGAATGCTACTCTAGGTTTCCCAATTCCTATCTGTGTTAAGGAGAAAAGTTTAGAAGCACTTTAGGTTGAAAGCAGACAAAGATCAGGTACACCATTTCCTTCCAACATCCCTTTCTTTAATCAGACTTGTAATTAATTTTTATCAAATCCATGATCGAAAAGAGACAGAGATATTTGGAGGCCTGCAGAAACCTAAAAGTTTTAGAAATGTCTGTTCCTGTGAAGGCTGGCAGGCCCACGTTGGTAGGCACAGCCTTGCACTTCAGTAAACGTATACATCTCTTTTTGTGTACTTGAAGCACTTTAGTACTATGTAAATACTACAGAAAGTCCAATAATATATTTTAAATTAATAACCTTGCTTTCTGTAAAATCAGTTTCTTCATCAACAAGAACAATAACATAAATTGAAATACTTTCCTCTATTAAAAAAACCCACATAAATCTATATTCCAAGAGAGTTACAAAGAAAAAGTATTCAATAGTTGAGAAGTGGCAGAATCAGGACTATTCACACAATAATAGTTTGATTCATTTTCCCATAATATTTATTTAAAAGAGAATAAATTTCCTTCTACTGCTCTCTGAATCCCTTTAACTCCAAGAATATGACAAGGAAGGAACAGAGATATATAGAGGTTTATAGGTTGGGGAAATTAGCCTGCATTGAAAATATGACCAGATTTGTTTTCAACTACTACATAATTTTAGCAACACAGAAAGTACTGATAATCTGGCCTTAACACCAAGACATATCTGTAGTGAGTAAGGCTTATTCAGGCTGGCAGCTTTCAAGGCAAAGCAAGAGATATAAGACCAATACAAGAAGTTTGGCTTATATCCGCAGGTCTGAGGCACAAAATAAAGCAAAAACACGATAGAAAATTTATTTCAACTTTAAAATGTCAGTCTCACTTATATGAACTTATTTGAATTAGGACACTAGCTGACGACAAGGACTGTAGTGTAACACATCTTGTACAAAACTGCTGAAGTACCAGTTTAAGGGTGAGGAATATTTACAGTAACCGAAGATGCAATGGAACTGCAAAATAACTTTCCTTAAAAAGAAAAAAAAAAATCTTTATCAGGATGATTTTAGAAATTATTTTTAAAGTTTTAACAGGTGGAAGAAATTTTGATAAATTTTCACTGTGCTATGCCAAGGATCTTAATTTTCTTTCATGTGGTGTATATACAAAACATTAAAGAGAAATTATCTCCTACATGTTTTTTGATGCCTAGTACCTTTAAAAGTTAATGATTGTTATGGCCAGAAGGCATTTCTACAAATCCCTGAAGGCTACCACTGTTTTGTACAAGTTAAGGCATCATGCTAATCATCAGCTTACAATACACTGCCCAGTGAAGGGCAGCGACTTCAGACTTGATTACATTATAAATCTATACTGCTCCAATCCCAGTTGTATTGTCCAAATTTTCCAAAGATTACTATTACTACTACATTTACTGCAAACACAAGGCCAAAGATAACCCATCTGAAAGCCCAGTATTTGATTGTGAAGTTGTCTTACCTAATTTTCTAGACGGTATAAAGCAAAAACTGAGTAGCTATATGCATGCACAGTCAACAATGTCCATAAGGACAATCACCGAAATAATTCATTGCCTTCTAACAAAACACTTCAGGTTATTTCAAATGCTTGCCAGCAAAATACACAATTTATTACTTATTAATATTTCCCATTTAAACATTAACATACCAAAACCAACTTACCAAACAATAGATTATGGCAAAAGTGTGCTTAATATCATTGTGGTTTAGGCGATGTCTAAGCATCAGAGTTTCCTAGGCAATAGTATGTCAATATACAAACCTGCTTTGATAATAGTAGGTCAGTATACAAACATGCTTAGAATAAAGCCAATGAAAGAAATTTCCTTTGATTGTTTTTTAATGAGGAAAGTGCAAACTTAACGTATCTTTATTTAGATTATGAAAAAGCTTAAAAATGAAAGATGAACTCTCTACAAGAACCAGTACAATGGCTAGGGTTATTTATTTTTGTAACGAGTTTGTTTTCGTCTGTTCCCAGGTTCAGTGAAGCTCTTATTTATGTACAAATTATTTGGTAAGGGACCCTGGATCTATTCTCCCTGAAACATTAAAGCAACAGGTTAAATATTTACTGATGCTCCTTTTCACAAAAACATGAAGGGAAATTGTGTCCTACAGTTTTAACACACATCCCACATCCTACAGTTAGGTAAGTAGTAGCTGTGGCTTTCACTGCACAAGATGTGGGGAGCAGGTTAGAAGACTGACTGAAGAGTCAACAAAACAATTACTTTTACCTTCAAAAGAAAGATCATTTCATTATTGGTAAAACTGAAATAACTTTTTTTAAAAGCTTGTCTTCTGAAGTACGTGTTGGAACAACAGTACTGCTAATGAATATTGAAAGTATAGTATGGAACAACATGGAAGTAAAATAATCTAACGTATAATACCATAAGTGTATGGAGCAGCAAGAGACATGGCTGCCTTCTGGAAGAATAGAAATGACAGCATGGAAAGCACAGAGAAAGTTATTTCTCAGAAATTGTGCTAAAGAACTTTTTAATGGACATATCTTTTAAAAACACTTAAGAGATTTTATTCCATCATAAAAGGAATGAAATTACCAATTACTAAATTACTTATTACTTTTTTTTTTGGCTAGCATTTTTATCTTTTAAAAATATTTGTAGAAAAAGTAATAAAGGCGGACCCCAGTGCACATTAAGGGTGGATTCCCGAGAAGCCAGACAGTTAGCAATTTGTCAGAAAAAGCAACTTTTCCTTATCAGAATAACCATAACAGATGCATGTACTGACTTACAAAACACACATATTTAAATAGGCACAGGAAAAGTATGAAGGATAAAGCATGAAGGATGGAAAGGAAGGAGAAAATAATCAGGATTGCCACTGAAGTGCTACCTCTAACTAATACCTGACAATCACCTCTTTTTTACATGTTTTATTGTGACTGATTTGATTCACCTGAGGATGAAAATCAAGATGCTGAAAACGTAACTGCTCAGAAAAGAGGCAGAAGACAACTGCCACAGAAGATTTATATCAGGCCTTCAGTTTCTACAAGAATCGGCTGAGATCTTTTGAAACAGTGATCCAACCTGAAATGCCTGCATTTGCTTCAGCCGACGAACCTACTCCTGCCTTTTATCCCCATACTATATACTGTTCCTGGGTATTTAAATTGTGTGCATGTATCCACCTGCTGTAATGTTAATTCTTCCAGGAAAACTGCTTTACTGTTAAACACAGGCACTTAATCTATCATACTAGTAAAGCCTAGAAAGCAGGGTAATGATTGCCAAAGCAGCTCTGAAACTATAAATAAAGCAGCAACACATATCTGAGTATTCCTGTCTGAGAAATGCATACATTAGAGAGGCTGACAAGTAAAATAAAGTTTTGAAGCAAGAATCAATTTAATATCGGTAAAAAACAACAAAAGGAACCCACTTGGATGAGGTGGTTTAAGCGCACAGTTGATGAAAGAAAGCTCATGTTTTTTCACAGGAAACAATACATTCAAAGAGCAATAAGCAAGATCCAGCACAAGTGCGTGGCCTTTCCTTAGTTTATAATGAGGCTACAAATCTTCTGTGCACTTTGATAAGCAGGGATAAAACACAGCCCACTGCTGGGCTCCAGAGTCTGCAAGAACAGCAGCAGCAACTACATCAGTAACTCCTGAATTGGTGTTATCTCTCCTCTGCACCTCCTACAATTCTGATTCATCATAAGGAAAGACTGACTAGCTACAACAAACAAAAGAAAAGAAAAAATGAATATTTTACAGTCACAGAATTTTGGGGCTTTATGTATTTGTCTTTTTAGCCTTTCCAATGTTTTGAAGAGCAAAGAAGCAAAATTATTATTAATGCAAAAGCAAAACTTAATCAATGCTTTAATTATAGTTCCTTTGAAAATCTAGGAACTAAATTTCGGGTAACATAAAGCATAATGGTTTCCAAATTTTTCCTCTTCTCCAGACCATTTTTCTTCCACCTCCATTCCCCCAAAAGTTTAATAACTGCAAATACACTACACTTCAGATTTGTGTTTCTAGCCTATCAAGTATATACAGAACTGCAGAAATCCTTAAAGAGTATTTGAAGATGAGTAAGTTTCAGATAAAAAAAAATAAATTTCAAAGCAATGAGATGAGCCCATGGCAGGAAAAGATTGATTTTTACCTAGGTCCTCCACGTGCCACTTCTTGATTTTTTTATATAAATCTACTTCAGCCTCTTCCCCAAAAGAAAATGAAGAATTATGCTACTAGTGGTATTTTGGACTAAAATAAGAAAGCATGATGAAGTAGACAGCCTTTCAACACTGAAGTTACTATATTGCTCTAACTTGATAGTTTGTATATATTAATAATTTCCCATTACTAGAGCAATAAAATTTCAACTTTGTAAACTATTTTCCATACATATTTCTTAATAATGCCTGAAATAGTCTGTGTAGGTTTTTTCTTTCATTACTTCTTTACTGGATGTAAGCCTGAATGAGAGTCAGGGAATGACTTGTAGATAAATCAGTAATGACGTGAGATTTTATGAATTATGTTGCAAACTAGGAGAGTGAGAGAAAAATAGCACTTTTCCATTCTGCATTCATCCTGTTCGTCAAACTTTGTACTTAGATTCAGAGCAGGCTTTTCCACTGTCACTTCAGTTTTGCCAGTGATTACATATGGTCTCTCGCTATTAAAACTCTGACCTACTTGATAATGTGCCCTAGCTGAAAAGTATTGTGAAAACAGGAAGTAATTTTAAATGGTAATTTGATCTACGGCATTTCAATGATTTAAAAGTCCCTATTGGAAAGTTTTTTATTTTGTAAACCCAAATTTTAGGAAGAAGGTGTTGCAAAGTAATTCTGATAAGGTACCAGTGATATCATTGGTAATCATTGATATTGCTTTGATATTTATTGGTTATCACAGCATTGTGACTGCATCGATATGTATGCATAAACGTCTTCTAATAAAGACTGTTATCCAGGACTTCATACTAGATTACTGCCGTGGTCCTCTTTGTTATTAATTACATACAGACATCTTGTCACGTGAAGACTTTTCTCTAGTCTCACCATAAAAATGTAAAATACATCAAAGCTCAGACTGGCAAAATGTAACTCATCTGAATCACTAATTACTACAACTTACATTTATAAATGTTCATATTGATAATACAATCAAGTCTTATTCTGTCTCTTGGACCAGGTAGGAGGAGGAAGGGTAATTACAATGAACTTGATGTAAGAACAGGTGTAAAAGGACCTCAATATTTTGGAAAAATGATATTTCACTGACATGAACATCATTTGCCTGAAATAAATAGGAAAACAAGTATCTGCTAAAACAGAAAAATTCCATCTAGGCAATACTACTTATAAGGCTAAAAAAGTAGATTTTATTCATTTCTATGAATGTTAAAATCTTTAACCTAGTGATGTCTTATACTTTTCCTCATTCCTTAAAAAGGAAAAGTAAGATCAACCATTAACAGGAACCTACAGCTTTATTACTTTTTTAAAATAAATTAAAAAAAAAAAAAAAAAAAGGTAAGCACTATTTTGACATATTTGCAACAATGTTGTTACAGCATTTCAAATTTATCTAGAATTTACCATTTGCAGACCAGACCTTCAACTTTTCAAAGATGGTTATTATCAAAGAATGCCAAATCTGAAATTATCAATCATAGAATGGTTAGAGTTGGAGGGGACCTAAAGGATCATCGAGTTCCAACCCCCCTGCCATGGGCAGGGACACCTCCCACTAGACCAGGTTGCTCAAAGCCCCATCCAGCCTGGCCTTGAACACTTCCAGGGATGGGGCCTCCACAACTTCTCTGGGCAGCCTGTGCCAGTGTCTCACCACTCTCACAGTGAAAAATTTCTTCCTGATATCTAATCTGAATCTCCCGTCTTTCAGTTTGAATGTTAAGTACTTGTGAACACATACATAAAACACTTGGTTTATAGTCCTGAAAGGGTCGAGGCACAATTCACTGAGGTTCACAAGTTGGAAATCAGTTAAGATTTTATACAGAGGTTATACAGAAGTGGGGTGCTGTAGTAGTAAGACTAAATGGGGAAACCAAAAACGAGCCCATTAATGAGCCCATTGCTTACGATATTTCAGATGTATTAATGTTTAATCACTTTGAATTGAAAGTCACATTTTAGAACTCAACCAATGCAATCACAGACTCAGTAATAACATTTCAGCTGCTTCATCAATAATATTACAACTAATTTTAAAAAAAGACTAGTGTACCTATGAAGAGAGAGGAATACACACAGAATAATATTTTCAAATATTAAGCATACCTGTGTTCGCAGAATTTCACCTTTTGACAGTTGCATATCACCAGTCAACTCTTTCACAGTAATGCCTAGTGGTTCCAGACGCTTGCTGAAGTAATTTGTCATTTCAGCTGCCAAAGCCTTCATAGGAGCGACATACACAATCTGCACCAAAAGGACACTCACTTGATAAATGAGCAAACCCCACAAAGTCGTTTGTTTCATGGCAACCATTACAAATCACGATTTATTGTGAAATATGATGCCAGGCACTTACAGTGAAAAATCTTAATAGTGATATATGAAAAGTAGTTATCTTTGTTGGATAAGTGTGCAGCTGTTTAAAGGACAATGGATTTTGTTTATACAGCCTCATCACTTTGAAAATTGGTTCTGCATCAAAGATAAATGCATTTTCATAGCTTTTAACTTGCATAATAAGATTTTTAGAACACAAATAAGAATAGCTTTAACAGTAATGAAGTAAATCAAAACTAGCCTTATCTTTGACTTGGAAAAGTGTAATACCCTTGAAAAATCCCTGATTTCCTGTTCCGTGTAAAATATATAATGGGTTTTACCTTACAAGTTAAAAAGCTGTTACTTGGTCATTAAACTCCTACCTTAAACTCATCCTTTTTGATAACACCATGCTGGACATGCTGGCGAATTTCATGAAGGACTGTCAGCATGGCAATGTTAGTCTTCCCAGCTCCAGTAGGGGCACAGATTAGCATGTTCTCATTTGTGTTGTAGGCAGTCTCAAAAACTATAGATTGGATTCGGTTTAGTCTTTTCATACCTTTAAAAGCAAGTTGTCCAATCTGTTAAAACAAAAAACACACATATTTTGGGTTTTTCACATGTATCTGTGTGTGTGTGTGTGTGTATACATGTATTAATCATAAAAGAAGAACACATGGTAACAAAATTCAGGATACCTGCTGCAATATATTTATTATTCCAAGGTTTTTATTCTGAGGATACCACCCCTGCTCAACCTTCAAATACTGAATCCATAAGGAAAACAAAACACAGCAGGATAACGTCTCTTAAAATCAATCAAAACCTTTAGCTGCATGCTATTTCAGCATTTAATTTGTTTTTAATCAAGAATGTGACCAAAACTAATATACAGTAACATAAAGACCCCTTAACAATTGAACTTCAGTAAAACAGCAATAATGAGATTAGAAGAATATACATCTTTAAATCTAAGAAGACAAACTACAACTACTCTACACCAATACACAGGAACCTGCTGAAGAAGATGATGATTAAAAAAATTATTTATGATTAATTTTGCACAATAAAGTTTAATTATGCAAACACACACACAAATTCAGTAACAACTTTGCTTCTGAGGAAATCTCCATCTTGCAATTGAAATGTTCAGACCTTTCTCCAACAATACTTACAACAAACTGCAGCCTCCAAAAGGAATATAAAACCTGTATATGTAGTCCCAAATAAATTTAAGAGGATGTTTTAAAAAATAAAATTATATAGCTAATATAAGCAATTACAGTTATTATAGTTTAATGATGTTTAAATGTTATAAAGTAAAAATCATCAGCTATAAAAATATTTATTTTGTTCCTCTTGGTCTCTCTGAAAAATGAGATTTTCAACAAGAAAGAACTGCTGTAGATAGTTACAATGTCTGCATTTGAAGATTCTAAAATTTTTGCAACTGAAGAACAGACCTTCAAGATATAAAGTTAATTTTCTAATAAACTTGCTTTTTCCTTAGTTACTTTTCACAGACACTTAAAAGAGACTGCAGAACACAGAATTATTTCCTTTCTCCAGATTTAATTACGGCACTGGTCCTATTAATAATCATGAAAAGTAGCTTACTGATATTTTTGACGATTATAATTTTTATTTTAATTGTAGGAAACCACAAAAGTACAAATTCACTGTAAAGAACAGTCCTAAAAACACCTTCTGAAGATCTCCCTTTCCATTATTCTGGGTGCTTTAGTTAATTCACAGTCATTTGCTGTGCTAATAGCCTATCCAATACTAATAATATTCTTTCCAATTCTAAGCAAATTATTTGAGCAGGACCCAATTCATTACTACCTCAAGTAATGCAAGCTTAGGAATGAGAGCTTTATTGGCTATTCAAATCAACTATTTTATTTAACTTTGTGAGAAACAGCACTAGGTCTATCATTTTGCTGCAGCTTCTTGGAGATGCAAATTACAAATTCAGGTTAATACACCATTTTCACAAACCGTGACAAAGCTTTAGTCTTAAATGTAGAGAAATGACGTACTTAGTGACTGACCACCTGTAGTTTTATCCCAGAGCACTTGAAATATTAAAAAGCAATATTAATTGATATAAAAGTTAATGAAAATGCCATGCAATTAACACACTATTTCTTTTTGAAAAATGCTATTTTCAATTTTGCAGTACCTTTGTCTTAGCAAAGCTTTCGGGTTGAAAACTTCTCATGCAACACTGAAAAAACAAGTTCCATTCAAATCGCAGATTGCATTTATATTTATAGGATCGAAACATCTCAAATATATTCACGTATCTATTCTAAACTATCTTTGGTGAAGAAAAAAAAAAAGTATCTAATGGAAGTACTTCCAGTACTTTTTATCGAGTTTCTTCAATTTTTTTAAGTGCCTGAATTTCAGGATCACAACAGTTTTCACTATTAACGTTATTTCACAGTTTACTCTGCTTACAAGATTGCAGGAGGAAAGCTTATTTGTTTTGCACCAAGTTTTGTATACATAATGTTTACTTGGTGTATCATCTTCAAAATTCACTTCATCTTCATGAATGAGACTATTATAAAGTGTTAATGGGTTTCCTGGAGACTTGCTGATTACGGTAGTGCTATCAGGGTTCAATCAGCTATTTTCATGGCTTCCTTAATCCTTTTAGTTTTCTTATTTGCCTGTTACCTCATTTTTAGATTTCTTGACAGGTCTTTGAAAATGGTTATATGTTTTCTTTTCCCTCGCATTCCATCTAATTGGTTTTAGAAGCTATTATAAACACTGTAAAGTTCATACTGTTTCCAGTGTTTATAATAAAGGATCTATGGAGAGAACTCACAAACACAACTGGCGATTACAGAACCGAACTAACAAAGTACTACACTGCACAATATGTATATTATTTAAAGAAGCAGTTTTTAAACAAAAGCAGAAACATAGTTGTCTAAATGAAGTCAGGTGTAAGCATCTTCAGAAAATAACAACAGAAATTTTTCACAGTCACGCAGTTGAACACACGTAGCTTTATACATACAGGCCTTCTGTGACGGCATGACTGGCTGGGTAAATGAGGGAAAGCAGTGGCTGTTGTCTACCTCAACTTCAGCAAGGGTTTTGAGACTGTCTCCCATAACATCCTCATAGGTAAGCTTAGGAAGTGCGCATTAGATGAGTGGACAGTGAGGTGGATTGAGAATTGGCTGAACGGCAGAGCTCAGAGGGTTTGAACAGTGGCGCAGAGTCTAGTTACAGGCCTGTAACTAGTGGTGTTCCCCAGAGGTCAGGTAATGGGTTCTGTCTTGTTCAACATATTCACCAGTGACCTGGATGAGGGCACAGCGTACCTTCAGCAAGTTTGCTGATGATACAAAACGGGAAGGAGTGGCTGACACACTAGAAGGCTGTGCTACCATTCAGCAAGACCTGGACAGGCTAGAGAGTTGGATGGAGAGGAACCTAATGAAGTTCAACAAAGGCAAGTGTAGGGTCTTGCACTTAGGAAGGAATAACCCCATGCACCAGTACAGGTTAGGCATTGACCTGCTGGAAAGCAGCTCTGCAGAGAAGGACCTGGGAGTCCTGGTGGACAACAAGTTGACGATGAGACAGCAATGTGCCCTTGTGGCCAAGAAGGCCAATGGTACCACATGGTGCCTTAAAAAGAACGCGGCCAGGAGGTCGAGGGAGGTCATCCTCCCCATCTACACTGCCCTAGTGAGGCCACATCTGGAGTACTGTGTCCAGTTCTGGGCTCCTCAGTTGAAGAAAGACAAGGAACTACTGGACAGAGTCCAGCAGAGGGCTATGAAGATAATCAAGGGACTGGAACATTTCTCTTATGAGGAAAGGCTGAGAGACTTGGGTCTGTTTAGCTTGGAGAAGACTGAGAGGGGATCTCATCAACACTTACAAATATGTAAAGGGCAGGTGTCAAGAAAATAGGGCCAGGCTCTTTTCAGTGGTGCCCACTGACAGGACAAGGGGCACAAACTGGAACACAGGAAATTCCATCTGAACACGAGGAAAATCTTCTTTACTTGGAGGGTGACAGAGCACTGGAACAGGCTGCCCAGAGAAGCTGTGGAGACTCCAACTCTGGAGATACTCAAAACCCGCCTGGATGTGATCCTGTACAACCTGCTCTAGGTGAAGCTGCTTTAGCAGGGGAGGTGGACTAGGTGATCTCCCTTCCAACCCCTACCATTCTGTGATTCTGTCTCCTTACAGTTGTGTGATTGTTAATATCCTTAAATAAAGTATGTCTTTAAGTGTTTTCTAAAACTACTGCCTGTAGGTATATATTGTTCCAGCTTCACTTAATCTTTAAGTTGGCAGTGTAAGACATCTTTTTCCTCTACATTTGGAAGAAATTACATATACTATAGCCCTGGGACATGTAACTGTTAGCAAAAATAAATAAATATTTAGATAAATAAAAATAATTTCCTGTCTCTTTTTCTACTGGAAAGTAGTAACACCATGGATTAAGATTGACTTGGTAAGCAGCAATAAACAAACATGTTCCAGAAACACCAGAGGAATCTGTGTATCAAATTAGAAAAACGAACCTCAGCTTGTTTTCTGGAAAGCTGCTAAGCTGACTGAAACGGCAATATTAAGAGTGGAATAAAGATTAGTAAAAAATAAAACCCGTAAAAGGCTGGTTAAGAACTATAAGCATTTTTTTTTTTTTTAAATAATAGTATTACAACCAGAATCTAGACTTTCATTCAACTCACTGATTAATTTCCAAGCAACTAAAAAGAAAAATGTGGGCACTGACAAATAAATACACAACATTCTCCATCACAATACACAGTCAATGCATAATATGCCTTGAAAGGTGACTCTGCAGGAACATATTAAGGATTAAAAAAGCTACAAGAGAAAGTAAATCCAGAGAAAGACACTTCTTAAGACTTCTTCAAACCAACTCCCCATTTGGTTGAAAAAATATTACTCTTCCCCAAAACTTCATTTTATTCCAAACAGTAAGTGCAGCTAAGTGCATAATGCAAAACCAGCAGTTCTGCCTCTAAACATCAATAAGCAAAAAAATGGACAGTGGACAGAAATGCACAGAAGTTCACAGTTTGACAAACGTACCAGAAGACTTGATTTTTTTTGTCATTTGCACAAACTATGTAGTTTGAAAGCTAAAAACAATATTTCCCCCCCTGGCAAATTAATGGCAGTCAAGACCTCTACAGATCAATTCTTTTTCAGATAAAGCAGTGAAATCCCTTCTTGCTTAAAGGAGTGGTAGCCACTGGGTGGCAGGATCTGTTTTTTACTAAAGGTGAACGAGATGCAACGTTCTTCAGCTTGCTGTTCAATAGCTGAATTATCCCTAGAATTCTACACAAACCAAAGATAGTTTAAGCAGAATACAATGTGAGTGCTATTCTCAACAAACACAATTTTGTTCCTGAGATGGTGCCATTTTTACATAAGCATGAATCAATTTGGAAGATCACTGAGAAACAACTCTTTCCACGAACCAGAAGATGATACTCAAGGCAGCTCTGATATGGATGTATAAAACCTTTATTTTTACTTCAGTAAGCTTTCCAATTCTTTCCCAAGGAATTTACTATTACAACTAATGCATTTACGAGTAAATGAGATTACACTTAACGAAGATGTTCTAAATTAGTCATTTCATTAAAAAGATATTTATGTGTTGGTGCTCTAACAGCAATTTAAAAATAGGACAAAACTGTTAAAGTCGTTAAGGCATCATTCAAGATTCAGTCTGCATGTAAGCTACGGCTCAGAAACACAACTGCTTTAACAACGTGGTGTCTGTTCTAAATAGCACAGGCCATCAGCACTTTAGACAGTTTTAGTCATGCAATTCATTAGCCAGACCTTGTAGTTCTACAGAGCTTAATAAATATGATACAGAAGATAGTCACTTTTTTCCCCAGGCATACCTCTGAAACCTGCTATGGTCTATGGCACTCTCCTTCACCCAGAACAAAAGGGTGCTAACTATAAGTTCCATTAAAAACTGAGATCTTCTTTCACTCTCCCTATCATTTTGTGCGTTAACACTAGTTGATAGAAACAGCTTGTCAGATGCAATTAACCTCAGTATCACAAACTGTCACTTGGTGGCCCAAAGTGGTCTTAAGTCAACTTTAAGGGACATGCCAGCATTTTAGTAGCAGCTTCTAAATTCAGTATTGGTGTGCACAGAGCGAGCATAATAGGTCTTACCTAATCTATCAGGAGCAACACCAGAAAATAATACAAAGATATTTAATTCTTAGCAATTTATCGAGAAAATATGTTTGGGTATTATCTCCCTTAGAATTACCATATTTTATTGATTTATCTACAAGTCATTCTCTTTACATTCCTCATTCTAAAAGAGATTTTGGCTTGTCCACATTCGTTTTTCCAGTTTTCATTTAATACCAAACAAATTTTCTCATGGTCTGACATAAAGAAATGTTAAACATCTGTCCTAATTTCCATAGCATAAAACTACCTGAAATCAATGTTCCAGAATGATGGCTACTTCTGTTGTACTATAACAAAATAGTACAATTGATACCCATTTATCATAAAGATAACCCACTGCACTCAAACCAAGTTTAAATTTTCAGCATTTCCCCTACTCATTGGCTCAATCTTAATGTAGATATATTTTTATCAAAGGGTCTTACGTATTTCAGATGCAACAAATCCCATTCTGCAGTCAGTTGTTCTTCTGCACTTTCAGATAAAAAGATAATTGATTCAACTGGCAATAGCATGACTAATCCATGCTGTTTTACAGAAAATTCAGGAATCTCAGGAAATGAAGTTCAAATGTCCCTCGTCCTGGCATGTAAACAATCTCTAGGTCATCTTTCCCCATTGCTGTACTTTGGAATGTTGTTGGTTAAAACATATCTGTGCATACACACACACACACAAATATATATATGTATACATATGTATATATACATACACATTTTAATAAATACATTCCCACTATTCCTTCAAATTAGGAACATTTACTAGTCCCCCCTGCTTTTTTTCTAATTATGCATGTATACATGTACAGCACTTTTGTGCCAGTGTAAAATCTATTTTGCTACTGAAGGCACATTCAGAAATAAACATATATGTTACTCCTGGGTACTTCCACAGCCTCCCTCTCCTGATGATACTTTTCATGTTCTTCTACTTTCATGGAGGTGGTAGCTCATGAGATTTAGAAACAATAATAAATAAATAAAAATATAACTATTTAAATACCATAAGGGTCAAATTATTTTGATATTATCTTAGGAGTACTATTTGAGAATGTAATTTCCTACCCACCCCAAAGACTGAAATGCTGTCTTTTAGAACGCATATATACATTTTAAGCAAAGGCTCATAACATGTAAAAGAAAAACTGCATGATGTTTGGATCTGCTCCATTTAGCACCAAATTATATCACTGAGAATTCGCTGGACTTAGGGGGACAATTTTTGTATGAACAAGTAGCATACACAAAGATATGAAAATTATATAGGCACGCCAAATAGAGCTTAGGATTGAATTTGGGCCATAATCAGCATTGCAATTTCTTCAAGTAAGTACAAATTATATCTCCTCCTAAGTGTAGTACCTGAAGAGTTATATGCTATAAAGGAAGCGTGGAGTAAAACACATCAGACAGATGCAAGTAACAAAAGGCATCAGAGAACCAGCAGCTGGTTTCAAAGCTGTATGTGCCACAAGGGACTAGACTAGAACTAAAATCAGTTCCTGCATAGTATGACTATCCATGTCACTATAAGCGGCAATCACAGAATCATTTAGGTTGGAGATATCTATTCCAACCCCTCTGCTCAAAGCAGGATCACCTACATCAGGTGGCCCAGGACTGTGCAGTTAGGTTTTAAATATCTCCTAGGACGGAGACTCCACAACCTCTCTGGCCAAGGTGTACCAGTGTTTGACCATCTCACAGTAAAAAGATTCTTTCCTGTGTTCAGGTGAAATTTCATGTTTTAATTTGCGCCCACTGCCTCCAGTGCTGTCACTGGGCACCACTGAGTACAGTCTGGCTCCCTCTTCGCTAATCGTTCTCACATCGCTTGTAAGATTCCCCCTGAGCCTCCTCTTCTCCAGCTCTCTCAGCCTCTCCTCACATGAAAGATGCTCCAGTCCCTAATTACATTAAGAAGCCAGAAGAAATGCCTAGGAATGACAGATAATGAACAATAAGGATAACACCATACTCTAACATCCTATAGAACACAGGATCACAGCCCATGAAACTTTCCTGACTATGTTTTTAATTTGAATTAAACACCGTCTTTTAAACTGATTTTTAAAATCTTCACCATGTTCACTGGTTAATGCAATAGGTATTTAAGTAGCAGTAGCCATCAGGAACCAGGGAAATTTTCATACTTTCAAGTCATGTTAATGTCATTAAATTCAAAACAAACACTGCAAAATTTTCCTACATTCTGACAGAGTTCGCAAGAATAAAAAAGTGTCCATATACATATGTTCATTATATATGAAAGCAATACCTCTGCTTAAAGCTATCATAGCACACCAACTACAAAAATTACTATGGTTTTACTTTATTCGAAATGCTACTTTTAAATCCTGATTAAACATTTCCCCTCCAGACTTTCAGACTTCAGGTTTGCCAAGACACTGAAACTGTTATTTTTCTGACAGTTATTCAGTTCTCAGAAATGTGAAAATTCTGGATACGTCGTAACAGCAAGTGCTCTTCAACAAACAAACTTTCATTAGAGAATAACCAGTCTCCATCCAGAGGAAGTCCAGAACAGTTCCATTAAAAAACAATTGCCGTGAAATCTACTAGTATATTAGTCTCCTACTAACTACGGTAACTTAGGCACTTCCTTGAAAAAAAAAAACAGCCAATAAAAAAAAATTAAAAATCAAAGAATAAAAAAACCCCATGTCTGTGTTTTTTTGGTTGTTGGTCGTTTTTTTTTTTTGTTTTAAATCATCAGTCTTACCATCTGCTCTCTTGAAGAAAGAACAGAGATCTATTCAAAAGCAAGAGTTTTCAGGGAAAATATTTAACTTCATATATGACAGCTAAGAGCTAACATGCCTGAAGTAATTTCAACAAAAATCCTTTTAAGTCTATAGATATGTTGCCACCAACATTATCTAAATTATTCTCTTGACAAGCTATACTATACACACAACTGCAGCAGTCATACATTTTCTACAGGTTTCCGAATTATTCAACTGCTATTATTGTATTAAAAGTACAACATTGAGAAATATTCTTTGGTTCAACGTATAGATTAAACCCAATGTATAGATTAAAACTGCATGTATAGACCCAAAATAAGTTTGATGGAAATGATGGGAAAGCACCATAGCTCCAAGACTTTCACTGCTCTGAGTTAAAACACTGAAACAGCTTGGGGAATCTCCTCCCCTCACTGAGAGAATTGTTGTGTTCCTCAGCCTAGTTATAATATGACAAGAGTTTACAGACAGAATGACTATACCCTCTGGTGATTTGATTTGAGGAAATAGATAGCAAAGTGTTTCAGAACAGCTTTTCCATAAAAGCAACTGTTCTTAGAGCACAGCAAATGTACGTAAATTTTGGCATCCAAACAGACACACAGACAAGATTCTGATTTCAGTCACGCTATTGTAAACTCAAAAATATCTGAGAACAAGAGGATTATTTCAGATTATAGCAATGAAATGGAGATCAGAACACAACCTCCTCTTAGAGGTTTCTGATGCCATTTGTGAATTACACACAAAAACTACCTTGAAGTAATGCAGCTAGTAGGAAAATACTAATAGGAAAATTGGCCACAGTTGTGGCATTTCCTAATAACATCAGAAGTTAAAATTTTATGAGGATAGAAGGATTTGAGTTTAATTTTCCTCACATTTCATCCATATTAACAGTATCAAATAAAGAGGGTTTCATTCTTTTAAAATTAAAAAATAACTTAATGCTACACAAAGCTAAGAGCATGGAAGAGGGAAATACAAAAATCTCTAAGAGCTTTAAAACCCTTAAAATGTTGTTATCCTTAATAGCAAGGGTCCTATTGGATTGCTACACGTTGACATCTCCACTACCACCATCTCCCTGACTTTTCTACATGGAACAATGAGGAAACTGATGCTTATATGCCACAGCCAATTCTACTGATTTTTTTTTCCAAGTCAGAGAACACTCATGATTTCTTACACTTGTATGCAACTAAAACATACTCCTAGCTCTGCTGACGGCGTATTGCTTCCTTAATTTATTCCCCTGGGAAAACACAGTGTATCTCTTTAAAAAGAAAGAGGAAAAAAAATAATTCACTGTTAGATGCACACTGTCTCAAAAGCAACTGTAATCAAATAGTTAACACAGAAAACCCTTTTCTAGTTGTTCAAGAATATAAACAATGCAAGAAAAATAGAGAAATCCAACAAATAAGGGAAGATAACAAGGACAGTATGAAAGGAATTACAAAAGTTCTGGCGACTGGTGAGAAAAAAGTTACTCTACTAACACACCACAAAAACTGAAGCACTTTTATGCAACCAATATACAATATTTTATCTAAGGTTTCCCAAATAAAGAGACTATGGTATGATATGAAAGTACACACAAAGTACTTTTTGAAAGTTGAATTCTTGCATGAATCACCATTTCTGAACTAGTTGGCAGAATTTTGAAACAACTGTGTCATATCAAGAGAGATCGAATTTATTCTTTTCCTTCCATATTCTTGTTGCAGTTTTGAAAGAATATGTCACTACTAGCATTAAAAAAAAAAAAAAAATTTCTAAGCAGCAAGTTGTGTTGATGAGGGCACACATTCATCTCAAAAAAGGTGTGACTACTGCAGTTAGCCTAGACAGATAACTGGAAAATCTAGTAGGGATGGAAAGTACTGACAGAAAAGAGCAAACAGTTTTTGGCCAAACCTGAAAAATGGTGACCATGAGGAAGAGACAGACATCAGACAAAAGGGATCAAAGTTCAGGCCCTCCCATACCACACAGACTGATCTGAATGATTGAGATATGGGTCTGGATAAAGACACAAATCTTTCTAAAGGGCCGCATCTGGATATTTCCATTCAGCAATTCCCAGGATTTAGATTAACGGAAAATTAAGACACTGAAAACCACAGAATCACAAAAAATGAAAAGTGATGAAGAAGATAGTTCTTGCTTTGCAAACAGCACTACAGATTTAACAGAGCTTTTACACATACTTTGAAAAGGATACATGCCGCAGGTTATAACTGGACCAGACTATTTGTTTTGCTGCTATAGTAGTTATTGATATGCTAAACAGACTTGTTTCTGATGTAGGCAAATTAGTGACGTCAAACTTGCAAGAGGCATTCTTATGTAGCTTAAAGATACCTTTGACAACAAGCCAAAAAGTCTTCATCTAAGAATTATTCATGGCAGGGAGACAGTCTCGTGCTCAGAGGTCCAGAAAGGTCCACAGGTGTCAAAAGCAAGGGGCAGAAGAATCAGGAACACAGGGAATTATCTCCTACATAGTCTCACATGACCGAGAAAAAATCCCCATCCTTTTCAGATTCAGGTAACAAAAGCAGAGGAGGAATATTTGCACAGACGTTTCCTTCATTATATTATGTTCAATGATAAGTAATTCCTATGAATGGCTAAATAAAATCTTCCTCTATATTTTGTTTCCTGCCAATGAAAAGTTCCTATTTCCCTTTTCCAGATTAATTTCCAACATGCTACAGAGGAAAGAAATGGTTTCTACCATTGTTGTTGTTACTATTATATAAAGCACACCTATTCATTCATATGAAAAGAAAAAATAAGTCCATTCTTATTAGATGTGTTCAGTTCCAATATTCTAACTGAAAGATTGTCAGGATAATTCAAATTTTCCTGTTAGAATTCAGAAAAAGTTTTTTGTTAGAATAAGATACAAAACACACACACACACACAAAATCTGTTTCCCGCTTTAAGAGCCTTTACATTATTTGTTGCTCCTTGTTGTTCTGTGGCCTCAAAAAACTTTTACTCTTCAAAAATTTTAAAACTTCCACTACATTAGCAGTTACCATGTGACCTTGAGGTTAATGGAAACTGCAAGTCTGAGATGAATAGCCTATCAGACATAAAGTCAATCTTCTAGTCATGTAGGTCCTCTAACCCAAAAATCTTTTAAAAGCATTTAAAACTATTTGGCGATTTATAACCGAATCCCTCAATGGACAATCTCAATCCCATTTCTATTACTGAAAGACCTGGGACATTCTTATCCTAGATAAGAGATTCATGTCTCAAGGAGAGTACTGAAACTTGTGCTAATTAAAGACAAACATTAAAATCAGACAAACTATAATTTGTCTAAAATATTTTCAGTGAGAGTTAATCTTTTAAATGTTACAGCATATCAGAATTAGCATATGCTTCCCTCATCCTTGAGGTTATATTTCTTAAAATGAAAAACAATTTTAATCTTGAGTATAATTTTGATTAGAATTTAAACTACTATCCTATATTTCTCTCTAAATTGAAGACCAATTACTCCTAAGAACAAAAGCTTGCCTTCAGGTATGCTATCAAAATAACGCAGACTACTGCATTCTTCCACACTTGCACTATGAAATTCCATTGAGAAATAGCCATCCCCTAAACAGGACACAGCATAAGCATATTATTCACTCCCCGGTCTTAATTATCGAAGTGACTAAAACTACTTTGAGTTCTTTTCATTAAAACCTTTACAGATCTCTGCATGTGCTTTATACCAAAAAGTCTTTACATACTCAGTCAATGACATAAATGTGCCTCCCTAAAGAATGAAAAATGAACATTTAACAAGTTGTTTCCTCAATTTAAATATTTCAGTTATTATGATCATTTAATGAGGTCAACAAACATAACAGCTGCAACGTCACCACGTAGATATAACTGGATTTCAAATATTACAGTACAAGAGGAAAAAATGCTGTGAGCCAGAAAGGTGGATTTCTTTGAGCTACATGCAGCTGTGCCAGAAAGGTGGATTTCTTTGAGCTACCTGCACTGTGGCAGAACATCTCTATCTGAAATGCTTTTTGGATTTTTATTGGTCATTGGTTTTACTCTACAAAATTTAATACATAAACAAAAGTCACTCAATTTACAGTCAGTTGAGCATAACAATTTGAAGCTTAAATATTGTCCTCCTTTGAAAGCAAATTTAAACCTGTGTTTAAGAGAAGGGTAACAGCACTTCATATTATTATATACTTTTAATGTATAGATATCTTTCAGTATTTTTATTTTTAAATAAATCCTAATTAAGTCAATACTATTTTATGCACACAAAGGCATCAGTTCTAGCTGTTCATGTAGAAACAAATATTTAAACTTAATATAGAAGTCACTTCAGGATAATATTTTCAAACTATTTACTTTAGCTCACCCCTAACATATGACATAAACTATTTCTTCCCAACAATACTTAACAAAACCCAGGAAAACTAACAGAGTGCTCTGAAAGGTAATTATAGTTGAAACTAGTAATAATTTTACCTCACCAAGTAAAAACGAAAGAACGGCAAACAGAAGAATATTCCCAGAGGAATAACTATTGCTGTCATAATCTTTCTACAACTTAATTTTCTTCTCTATTTCAGTTAATTTCACACTACTGCTAACCAAGAAGGCAGTACCATTTTACAATATAGATGTTAAACAACTTTATCCTAAATTTTACAAGGGAAGACAACAAGCACAATCGGTCTTTGGTTTTTGGTTTGGTTTTTTTTTTTTTTTCCTCCCTACAAGAAAACAGCTATTTGTTTCTCCCAAATCCCAACTAAACCAGCAGTATTCACAGAAGTTTTTCTACCTGTTCTGCCATAGGAAAATAAAAAGTAGGTGAGGGATGATGAAACTGTGTGGTGAGGTCACCAATTTGTGGGAACAATGAAAGTTCAAGTATCAAAAGACAAGAAGTACAACAGTTTTAGAAAATACTTGGGAAATATGTCTAATGACTTCTGACCGTAAAACATGTTTTTGTGTGCACATTACCACCCACAACAAATCAAATATGCTGCAGTGAAAAAACCCCACATATTTTCATGAAACCCCCTGAGATCCATCTCTCAAACTAAGCCAAACAAAAACTGGAAACCTGCTCTTCGGTAGCATAATCTCTTCCATACTGACTGCATTCTTTAGTAAGACACTATGCACAGTGTAGCTGAGACTTTTGGTGGCCATATCTGGGTTTGTTTTTATTAAAAATACCCCATAAAATAGATATGAGAAATGAGAAGCTTCACAGACTCCTATTGCTCAGAAGTGGTGCTCTTTTGCACAAAAAAAGACACGGCAGATTTTTTTTAAGTATTCAGAATTAGTTTCACTGGTTGAATCTTTACACAAATTAAAATCCTGACAGGTAAAAGCAGGTACTTTGTCAGATTACTTCTAGCTACAGGCAGATGCATCTATTCCCACAGTGACTCGGCAGGTGCTTTTCAGCAGCTGGTGCCCTTTACTGGTTTGCCTTTGCAAGTGTTCCCATCAGATTTTCAACCATTTCAGAAGCAGCACTACACAATATACACACACTTGGCAGCTGTGAAGAAAATGAAACAGGCTTAACGTTTTATTCAAATCAGATGCAGTCAATTTTACCTCATGTTAATATTAAAAGTGCATTTCCCTATTCATATTTACTATTTGCATGAAAAGGAGCAACCAAAATCCCAAATAACTGTATGAATATGCAACTCTCATATGACAGTATCTACTAAGTATTTTTCAGCAACTTTTGCTTAGTATATAATACACTGCCCTGCTAGTCTAAACAACAGACTAAAAGAAATTTAAGTTCTCTATATTCACAAGTACAGATATTCTCAGTATTAGACGCTGACCCATAGTGTCAATTAATTGCTTATCTTCAAACTTATACTACCCAAGAAGGGATAACTCAGATTTTACAGAGCTCTTTTCAATAAAAAAGTTGTACATAACTAGTACTTAAAATAAACAGTGTATCTATTAATAAGATCTGTTTAAATTTCAATTACAACTTAACTAATGAAAGGTCATTTGAAAATACTATATTCACAAGGCTTTTTTTCTCGCTATATCTACATTTATCAGGGAGTATCACATATGTTTTCATTAACATCAAGCCTTTGAAAATAAAAGTGTGTGTAAAAACAGAACCCAGACTGACACAACAAAGGCTTATTCATCAGTTTTTCATAGCATCCTTGCCACCCTCAACATCTCTGGTGTCTTCAATGTGGCTTGCTTATGTAACACAACCGCCAAACTTCTAAGGTGTTAAAAGACTCATATGAGTATGTAAACAGATAAGCCCACACCAAAAATAAAGCTATAATGTATTATGCAATATACTATCCTAACAGTGTTTAGAAACTGATGTTGAAAGAAAAAAGACAAAAGTCTTGATAATCTTAAAAAGAATAAAAGCACAAGACTACAAAATGTCAACTAAACTGCACATGACACTACAACAAAAGCAACTTAAAGAGCAAATAATCAGATCATAGTTTAAGCAGCCAACTTTAAGGCACTACAAAGACAGGGAAAGGCATTAGCTGAATAGCAAGGAGAAGCCTACTGGCCAAAAAGAAAAAGATAATTTTTCACCTTCATGAAAAGTAATCCGAAAGATTTTGTATACGAGCTAAGATGGTACATACTGCAAAGGAAACCTTCATTCAGACTGATTCTAAAGGAATCAAACTTGCCCAGTGTCAAACCAAAGCAAATAAACCTGTCGTGAGCCTACCAAAAACCACGTTTATGACAGAGGTAGACAGAGAACACTGTTTTGGAATAAGAACAAGGTTCCGTTGTGAGTTGTTGCACTGGTTGTTTTTTAAAATCAGGGAAACATTCTACAATCTGAAAATGTGTGTGCAAGTGGTTATCTAAGAATTTCTCCAATAATGCCGGTAACCCATGATTTTAAGAAAGTATCTGCATTACTTCCCCATTCTTATGGGACAATAATGAAAGCCTGTTTTCATTATACTTCTCTGGTGAATGTTTTTACAATTTCAATAAAAATAATCTGCTTTTAAATGATCACATTACAGTGATTTGATCCACAACATCATACCAAAAATAAAAGCCACATCATATGAACATACCAAGGAGGACGCAGTTTCAGCAAATACAGACTTACATTTGATCAGCTATATAACACCTAACTCAAACTCCTAAGAGACATGATGTATTTGCTTCCTTTACCTTCATTTCTCCCATCCCAAATGCAAACTATGGCATTACTTCCACAAAGGTGGATTGACATGGACTGTTTCATTATGTATGGGCTGCTGACTCAGTGAAAGCTGCTTTTGCTCTTCATAAAATCTAACATCAGATCATACTTCAGTCCTTCTCTCTCTCCAGTTATTCATCGTCTTCCTCTCTTTTTTGGCATCCTACATACACCTGTATAAGGTACACATATTGGCTTGACTATCTTTTTTACATACAGATCTTTTTTTCTATTTAAAAATAAAAAAGCAAAAGTCTGGCAAGCTGAGGGAGGCAAAGTGGAGTATATATAAAATAGTCGTGATGGGTCTGGTTAAAAAGCATTTGTTTCTTTAAAAATTAACTCTGCCTTAACAGGAAATATACACACACACACACACACACACCCGCGTGTTGTATACATGTTGTATACATGTGTTGTATATATATATAAAAATATATTTTACAAATATTATTTTTAAATATCTAAAATTTATATAATACTGTCTTTTTTACGTCTATGATAATCTTGGACTGGGAATGGAAGAAGCATCATGGATTAAGGCAAAGACTCCAGTCATGTCACATTTGCCTAATGCAGAGATGTTTCAGAGAAAATAGTTTCAATTTCTCATCCTGTGTTAAGACAGGTCCTTTCAAAGGCTATTGTAGTGTCAAACACATCTTTTTGCCAAGTCAAAAATCACAGTTTTCAAATGCTAAGGGTATACTACAATCCGTACTGCTAGGTACCACTGCATTTCAAAATGTTTTAAAAAAGACCTGTACAAGTTACAAAATAACATGCTTTGGAGGAAACCCATGAAATGGCTATGAAACGAACATATCCAATACTGTGTTCAGCTGTTAAGAGCTAGCACACACCTGGGATGTGTATCTCGGGATAAGAAGTTGTATTATGGGTTTTGTCAGAAAACAAAATGTCAATCTCTATTTCTTGCTTTTTTATTTTTAGAACAGCCTTGATATCACTATCCATGATGACGCTTCCCTTTCCTTTTGTGTTTTACTACTGCTACTTTAAAAAAGAAAATCTATATCCTCGGTATACCTCCTCTGAGATAGCATATTCCTTCTCTCATTTCAGCACTAGCATAAGCTCTTCTTCTTATGTTATAGGAAACCTACTTTATATATTTTGATACAGACTTCAGAGATGTAAAAATACTCTAATTTCAGGAGAAAGTAGGTATATGTGGAACCATGTTTAGAACAACAGTCTCAGATTATCAGACAAAATGATCCATTTGTATCCAAGTACTGCTTGATGACATGTTTATTCTTTGTTATCTACCTACTTCATTTCTAACCTTCCCTTTTGGTGTTAGTTTTCAACTTCTCAAACTCATGGCTATTGGAGGGTAGCCGAAATCCCTGATCCTCCCAAGTTTTGCTCCTAAGAAGTCTGCTTCGCTGGAGCTGGGACACCCATGTACAATGTTAAATCAAAGAATTCAGCCTTTCACTTTTCATTCCAGAATTAATTCAAAGTCGTACTGCAACATTCAAAGCCTCACTACCACTGCAGTGTACCTGTATTTCAATTACCACATCAAGTCTCTTTTTCTCTTTAAATCATTTAGATATGTTTTGCTTTAAAGGTTACCCAAAATAAATCAGGTTAATCATCTGGAATGCAATAAAATCAGTGATTCTGCTGAACAAAAGAAGAGCATCTTACTGGCAAAAGAATATTAGTATTTAAAGTAACAGAAAGGTTTTATGAATACAGAAAAATGCTATGGTATCATTTGTAGTATTAAAAGCTGTATCAATAAAGAATATTTTTCAGAATACTTTTCAGAGATTTATCACAATGGGAAAACATTTTCTATTGCTGAAAGGAAAAGAACTATTCAGCATTCAGGAAATCATATAGCGATATCTAAAAATTGGAAAGCCACAGTCAATTGAGGCACATGTTTTAAAAATATTACATTCAATGAATTATATTCAAGTACAGCAAGTGCCTTCTTCCAACAGTAAATTAGTAGCCAGCAACAGGGCACGTTTGCCATTCTCCAACTTCAGAATATAAGTAAATTTTAAGACCAGAATACCACTTTACAAGTTGCCCGTCATAGCAACAGATCTTTTTGATGAGGAGTTAATAAACTATTTCTAATAAGATATAGGATTTTCTTAAGAGAAAGGATGATAATTTTACACAAGACTGACAATAAACTGCTGGTTTGGCACGAAGCACTTATTTTTATGTGCTTTCATTCAAAGCAACAGCATTTACTCAGACAACTTAAACAAAACAACACACAAAAGCCTCAGCTGAAGCGAAATTAGATATTCAAACAATTTGATGCAGAAATTGTAAATTTTGCATCTGGAATTCTAAAGTAATGATGAAATACTCATTAACTCACATACTGAGGAAAATTAAGCCAGAACCTGTAGGTTTTAAGATTGACACCAGTGTAGAATCTTAAATCAAATATTCTTGTTAACGTGTTATTGCGCATATTCTACCTTCTCTGGACCCCCACTTATGAAATATGAAGACAGACTGCAATTCCTAATATATATTACCAGCTATTAAAAACATCGTATCATGACCTACATAGCTTTTTTCCTTGTCTTAAGTTGGGACTAATGATTATGGAACTTGTAAACTTTTCTCAGAGCAATTTACTAGTATACTTCATTAGATAAATGACAAAATTTCAATAAAATTAAAATTATTTTTAAAAACTATTCAATTCAGTCCAACTGTCAATTGCTGTTTGGAAAATACACAACTGAAGTATACACTAAGATCAACTTTAGAATAAATAGTCCAACATTCTGGATGTGAAAAATGTACTGTATGCAAAAACATCTGTAATTCTATTCAGTAGACTTACTTTGTACAATTCTAAAACCCAGCAAACATTACAGGAAAAAAGGGAATATTGATTTTGTAATAATTCCTTCACGTAATGCAGAGAAAAAAAAAGAATCTATATTTAGACCATAAAGTAGTGCTAGTACAAGGAAATGGAAATAAGATGAAACAAAGAGATAAATCCTACCTCGAACACCCAATTTAGGTAAAAAGCTTAAGTCATTTTTCACCAATGGCAATTTGTTAGATAAAACCTGTTTTCACAGTCTTGAAGAGGAACTTTCCCTGACCTGAGTTTATTACTTTAAAGGTGTATTTATTTGGCAAAAAGGCTGGCACAAAAACACCTTCATAGTAAGTACAAGAAATATATTCTAGTAATGGTCAAACTTCATGTCAAGCAGCCAAAGCTAATAAGTCTAAGCTTGCACTTAGTCCATTTTTTAAATTCTCGTTATTAAAACAACCTAGCTAGCACGCCACTTTTGCAAGTAGTAGTACCATAATACTTCAGACTAAACTGGTGTGACCAACCAGCTACTTATAAGCCACATGTGCTTATAGTGTGGTGAAAAAACAGCTCTCCAAATAATAATAAATGCCAATAATAATAATAATTATCTACATACCAAGATGGGGGTGGGATTTTCTGCCTTTGCAACTCCTGTGGGACGCAGTGCACACTTCTGCCATTGAATGCTAGAGATGTTCCCGAGCAGTAGCACAGCACCCTCTGTGCAAACCACTAGCTCCTGCTACCAATTTAACAGGGGTAGGAAATAAAGAATGTGAGATGACACAGGTGGAGTTAGACTGTGGCAGGAGGTGAAGTAGTTCAGATCATAGCGTAGAAAGGTAGGGGTGACAAAGCAGAAAAAGGAACACAGATAATAGGAGAGTGCTAATGTCAGCAGTTTATGACAGATGCTCTGTTACGCTTTTATGGCTGCTAAATTGTGAAATGTTAGCCACTTCTGATCTCATAGTTGGAGTGCATAATGGGATTAGGTAGGAGTAGCAGCCACAAAAATACGTCTTTTTGTAAGTTTGTATCATGAGTTGCATCTGGGTTCTTTGGGGCACCGATTCCATGACGCTTTAGAAAAATCTGCTTGTGGAATAATTTAACCAATCATGAAGTTAAACATTTTATAAAAGCTCTGATCTTTTGCGAGGAGGATGTAACTAAACTAAATACTTTCTTTGAAAATACTAGCTGTAAGATTTCAGATAATATCATGCCAAACCTAGCTAAAACGTGTTATTTCTTCATTCTGGTGTGCAGTGGAAGGTGAATTCTGATTACACTGCCAATCCCATAAATAAGAACTTCCTGTTAATGCCTGTGCTAGTTTAAGGAATTGCTGCTCCCTTTGGTGTTGGTTCATAGAAGTTTTGTCATTTTGCTGTACATTTGTACAAAAGAAACAAACAAAAGAAGTCTATATACGTCTAAAATGTGGTTAAAATGTGGTTTGTTAGAATTAATATTTAGGGGAATATATTTCTCTCATCTCTTCTCAACCTATGCTTATGTCAACCTAAGGAAATGAGAAAAATTTAAGTAATGTGAACTAATACTTAAAAAATTTAAAATTAACGATTACTTTAGCTTACCTGATCCAGAGGTTTAGCTTTTGGCTAACAGTTCAAAATATAAATTAACTCCTTATCATGAACTTCATTTCTGACCTTAAGAGCTTTGAAGATAAAATTTAATAGTGTATTCTGCAATACGTATGTCACACGATCAAAGATTCCACCCAAACTGCTGACAATGTGATCAAAATGACATAACTGATGAGAAATAGCTATAGAGTCCTTAAAAATATTTTTGTGTGAATGAAAATACACAGACTGAAATGAAGAGAAGCTCCTATGAAACTTAAAAAATTCTTGCATTAATACTCAGTTGAAAGTGAAACATTTTTTTGAAAGAGTATAAATGAGCCCGTTTTAGACTAATTCTTACCTTCTGTCTTTTAACTGGAAAATTAAAGGTAAATTAAACTTTGACAATTTAGTTTCATTACCACCACTATGTTATGCCTATACCTCATAGATTCTCTTGTAGAGCTCTTTTGTCTATTAAAAGATAGGTGACAAATGCAAACTAGTAGCCGAATAACAGAATTTTCACCTGCTAGGTAACATGAATATTAAGTTGAATAATGAAGACTTTTTGTCCTTAGTCTCTTCACCACTGACTGCCACCTCTGCTGCCTATTGGAATACTTATGCTACTACCAGCTGCATTTTCTAAAAAGACTTTGTCTGTGAAACATGGTCACTTAGCTACTCAGCACAGCTTCTTGGTCTGTCTTTTTATGTTCCCAGACCCACTTTTGTCAACATACCTGATACAAAACATTAGTGAAGAACTAATTTTATTTTGTATTGCTACTATTCTTCTCATGCTGTTATTGGTCATACTTCATAGTGAAGTTTCCTTCTCAGTCCTTTAGGAAAACTGATGCAGTTCAGGTTTTTAACCTTGAATGAGCAAAGGTAGCACTGGAAACTTTCAAATCAAGATGTATTATCAATTATCAATCAATTATCAATATATTATCAATGGCATATAAATTTCTTTCCCTTTTAAAGAAATCTACACCAGCCATTAAAATCTCTCCATAAATCAAATCTAAATAGAAGCACACTTCCTTCTACAACACAACAAACTACAACATCAGCTGTACAGTCCTTCTCCTGACTACCTCCCCTTTCCACACTTGGGCAAGGTAGTTATCAAGTGAAGAAGAGCCCAGGGGAAGGCCCAGGAAATTTTCTAATTGTACCAAAATTGCTCTACTCTGTACCTGAAGCAATGACCTATATGTCCCACAGATGTCCCCCGAGTTTCAAAGAGGGCAGGTGTTTTGATGGAAAGCTCAAAATCTTCTGTAGTGCAAACCCATTTTAATTTCTGTCATCTAGTCACAGCTTCTCCCAGCAAGCAAAAGGAAGCTGGACCTTACAGAACAGAGCCTGTTATTACCAAAATAGTATACAGAAAAAGAAGGGGATCACTGTCTTTTATCATTATTGCATAGGCAAAGTAGCTGCAGAGAGGTTACCAGCAGTTTGTAACAGCTGGCCTCTCCCCAGCAGGCTGACACCTCACAGCTCTGAGCTGATGGAGGACTTACTCCCCCACTGCACTGAGCACCAGGGGCTCTGACCTGCCCCACCTCCTCCTCCTCGCAGTGGCTCCGTGGCAAATGAGAACTCAGACACTTAAGCCTGAAAGTAAGTCAGCAAAACTGTTACTGGAAAGCAGAAAAGTCGTCTATTTTTTGGATGTAAAAAGACAATTTTACAAGGACAAACAGCTCAGAAAACCCAAAGTATTTGTTTCTTTGAATACTGGGACTAATGAATCTTAGTACCTGAGGCAGGGAAAGGCAGCTAGAGCTCGCTCTCAGCAAGGCAAGAAACTCACCAAAGCGTAACAGAAATGGGACTGGCGAAAAGGAGAACAGATGAAAACTAAATGGATAAATACTCTTCTTCCTTTGAGTTTATCATTTTTAAAACCATCAAGATTCCTCCATAAAACAGCAAGTGCTTGAACAGCTGTGTGATAAATACCCTTGTAACGACAACAATAGACCACTTGGTTGTTCTGAGCTTTTTTTCCTAGGGATATTTATTATTATTGGCTGCATGTATATTGACTCAATAAACAGAATGAGTACCTTAATCTTTATGTTTAAACCAACTCAACATCTTACAACAAAACCCTACTACTAATGGCATCTCATAATAGTCAATAGTAGCAAAACTCTCAACATCCTCGTGCTGCCTTTCGATGTTGCTACGAACTATCTACAGTTACATTTACTGTCACCTCTCCTCACACATCTATTTATATTTTAAATAATGTTGCAAATGTATCTACACAGAGATATGAGAGCTAGTTTATAAGCACCTATATATAAGCACTTACAAGCACCTGTGATTCTGTGATATATGCTAGGGAGGAAGCTAAACAATTTTATTTTGCCACTTTTGCTTACACTAGTTCACCAGAAAAGAATAAACCATATTGTCAGAAAAACTTCCTGCCCTCTAAACTGACTTGAGTTTATTGGCAAAACTTTTAAGCACCAACTGAGATTTTGTGAGCTTAAAGATCTAGAACAGCCATACAGAGAAAGCAAAAAGTAACTTTGCCCCAACCAAGATACTTGCATCTTGATCAGGGATATCTTAAACAATACGCAAACTGGCAATTTCAGCCTTTTATCTGATTGAGAAAAAGGTGTTATTCAACAAGATTCAAATCTATAAGTCTCACTTGTGGAAACATGAATCTGACAAGTCCTGCAGTTGGACAAACTATTCATAAATTTGTCATCTTCTGTTGCAACCTGATATCAAAGTTGGGGGTGGGAATTAAATGCATAAGTATTCAAACATTCAAAATTGTATTTGCTGTTTACACTCCTATTTGATGACCTGTAATAGGAAACATGTGGAAAAGTTCTGCAGATGATTTGTTTCTATTCCAGAATTTCACTGTAAAACTGAAAAGTATACCTGTTGACGATATACAACCTACAAAGGAGACAAATTATTTGTGAAATTTGTATAACTGATGCATCTTGTAAGATTTATTTTAAACATTATATATGTAAAAATGTGTAAATAATTTCTTTTAGATATTTATTTTTCTGTCTGAACTATATTCTTTTCTGAAAAAAGTTATTCTCTTGAAATATTGGTACATCTTGCAAAAAAAGCTTTCAGATTAGTAGATATTATTTTGCTTAGGAGAAAGACATTTCATTGCAAAAAGCTGTCATGCTGAAAATTGTCATATAAAATGTTGCATTTTACAGCTGCAGCAGCTCAACTTTTCTATCTAGTTAAGCTGTCAGTCACTTCATAAACATGACATTAGTTACTGTCACCCAAGCAGAAAAGAACAGATTCTGTTTCTAACATTAAAGTATCTTCTGTTTTAATAGAGTTAAATCTTTATGTAAGGCATATTCTTTACTCAGAACCCCAATAAAGTGCTCTGGGTAACAGTATTAGATTTATATTCTCATTTCCTGTTTTCCCACAGGGGAAAACGTAGGAAACATTTTTTCCATGTTGTATGTTGCTGAAGAACTAAAAAACATAAAACCTTCTTCATACGCACGTACATCTTGCTCTTCATGTCCCTGTTGAAATCAATAGCAAAATCTTCCATTTGTCAATGAATTTGTCACATAGAATGAGGAGTGAGCAGGTACACATGATGGAGTACTGCAAGTTCTAGACTGTAAATACTAAGAACAAATTTAGTCCCCTTACCTCAGCTTTTTTACCATTATAAATCAATAAAAGTTAAAATGTTAATGTTTGTTTTAATTGTATTTTTCGCTCTACCCTCTATTTTCTATCATCAAAGTTTTGCTAATAACGATTTGCCTTTTTCTGCTTAAAGAAGCACTATTCCAGAAGCTTTCGCACCCTGTACAGTTTATAACACCATAACTCAGTACCCCCACAACTGCATCATACTATAAGACTAGTCTCATGGACTGCAACACAGTGCTGTGCAGTCACAAGCCAATCTGCACAAGTCAAGATACGTCACATATCATGTGGTCTCCAGAATAAGAACAGAAACGCCATAATCTTTTCTTTTCATTTTAGTAATCCAGATCACAACTCACAACCATAAACAGCTGAACAGGTAATGCCAAAGGAACTGAGAATTGGAACTCATAAACAAGTAGTTTAGAGCAGGAATTTCTTGAATCTGAGTCATCATGAAAGGGATTATATCAATGAAACACATTCCCTAATAAATATTCTCAGAATTAGTAGTGATGAAACTAACTGGGTGCATTTACACATCACAAACCACAGTATTAATTAGTAATCTTTCTCAGTTACATTTTTTAATACAAAGTAAAAACTAATTTAATATTTTTGAAATGGTTTACTCACCTCATCTAAGTCTTTAATATAAACAATTTTCTCTTCAATACCAATAGGCATTGGCTCACTATGGGGGATCTTCACCTCTTCATACATTTTATTGTTTTCTCTCTGAACTGCCTCTGGTAAGAACACCTAAAACCGTATTACAGGAAGATTAATTGAAAGTATGAAAACAGAAAGTGTCATTACAGATAACTCACTTTAAACAATGGTTCATCACTTTCCTTGAAAAAATGAATCCAAAATAAAAGCAATTCTCACTGATTCATCTTATAGATAACCCCCAAAATGGAAAAAAATCAGTTTTATTACTCAGAAAACGGTCCCCAAAAGACAAAAAAGATAACTCCATTTTATTAAATTTAAAAAGCCATTAAGTCTAGAATTTCACAAAGCATTCATTTTGCTAAAGTCAATTCAATGGTTTCAAAGAGACAGAAAAATAGTATTTTAATGATTTAAATGACCTTAGGAAAAAAAATACATTAATTGAGAATGAGATTATTTCTTCTAGAGTAAAAATAAAAACAGAATATATGAAAGTATATAAAACCCCCTGCAAAGACACACTGCTTCATACATTGGTCTCTGATAAGGAGGAGAATCTAAGCGAACAAAGGGAACCCTGCTGCATATTATTCACTGGGAAAGATACACTGTTCAAGAAGGGTCACGCACCAAACACATACCTTTGCACCTCCAATGAATGCTGATGTTTTCATGGCTTCAGCTCGGGAATCATAAACATGTGGATAATGAATTTTTTCAAAGTCCATCTCTCTCTGTCTACTTAGGACTGGCATACTTCGAGCATTCAAAAGTGCTAGTTCTCTGTGAGCAGAAAAATAACAGTGATAATTCTGCCCATTTTAAGCAGCCATCACAAAAACTGAATGTGGTATATTACATTCAGAGCAACTTTGTGGAAATTTAAGGGAAAAAAACATTGCATAAAATAATTAACAAAGGAATTTTGAAGTGTTATTCGCTGGCATCAGTTAAATCAAGTCCCTATAACACACTGTTAAAATGAAACTCAAAAGGGCAATCCAATAAGTGCAAGCCTTTCCTAAATGCAATTTTGCCTCTTTTTAAGCAATACAGCAACATGTATTCACAGTTAAATACTAGTCCCACTATATATTTCTCAATATGAGATAAAACAGCTTATTTCCCTCTTATTCTCTCCCTCCTCTAATCCTCCCACTACCTTTAGCAGACAACATGGAAAATAGTACCCATTAATCTTGAGAGGGAAAAAAGAAAGATAGTTCTGATAGATTTAGTACAGACTTCATAAATCTTAAGCAAGCACTGTGCATATAGGAACTAAGAAAGATGGCCCACCCCTCTAATCTGCATCTTCAGCCCACATAGATGAGATCAAGAACAGTCTCATTAAGGAGATCACTGCTTTCCTTCCCTGAAAATTAGGTTTTCAGGTTAAAAACAATTCTACACTCGTAATAAAATGTGACTTTAAGTCAGAATCACCTAATCACCAAAGCAAACTAAAAGAAAATAAACTGTTATGATATGTTGAAGTAGCAATTACAACAGAAGCATTTCTCGACTTTTGGCATTTATTACCTTTGCATCCTCAGCTCTTTGGGATCAAAGCACATTAGTCCTTCTCCAGAAACTTCTCCATCTTCCCCAGCTTGTTTTTCTTTCCTGGCATTTCGCTTTTCTTCCCGACGATACTGTTTCATTAACAGCTTTTCTTGTTCAGACTGAATTGTAACTTGACAACCATAATTGGGCTTAGCATTTTCTCCTATAAACTTCTTGCATTGTTCTGCAATATGGTAACAGGTATGCATCTCTGTAAGTACTGAATTCCATCTTTGTTTTCCCAGTTTTCTTCTAAAGGGCTTTTTTTGTTGTTTTGGGTTTTTTTTTTGGGGACACACACACACACACACCGGGAATGCATGTTTTTTTAAAGATAGCTTAGCTTTATTTAGATGACCATGCAGCAGTTGGCCTCAAGAAATCTAAAAGAAGTACCAGCTTGCGTCCCAAAGCTCGGACATTTAAAATTACCATTGTTAAGCAAACAAAAATTCTTCACCCCACAGTAAGAGGATGGGCTAGCAGCAAAAGGAAGGGCTTTTTTTCTTTTCTGTATTTATGATAACTTCATCAAGAGTGGAAAAGCCACTTATCTCTCCTCTTGCATGTATACACTAATGAGTAGAATGGTGTGAAAACAGATTAAACAGGCTGGGTTTTTTAAACACTCTCTTCACATAACAATTAGTGTATATTTACTAGATAACAAAAGCATACTCACAATGTTATTTCCATAGTGAGAAAAGAAATCCTATTCTACACAACCGCAAGCACTATTTCCCTTTATGTGGAAAAGCAGCAGGATTGAATCAAAAAGAAACAGAACCCCAAAATTCTTACAGTAAAGAATGAATCTCGGGGAGCAGGGAACCCAAAAAAGCCCAGCCGCATTCACCCTTCTGAGGCCATTACTGGCCAAAACCAAAGACACAACCAAGTCTTTTATATGCAACGGGGTGGAAAGATTTGTTTTGTTTTAACTATATCTGTGTTTTTAAACTTCTATTTTCAAAATTCTGCAAACAGATTATTAGTTCATATAGGTTTGACTGACTGTTACATACTTAATTCAATTATGTTTCATATATACTTTTGCAGTCGGACTCCGAAGCCAAAAACTTGATATTTTTTTCATCAAATAAACCCACTTGACTGATGTTTCAAACTATTTGTGCCGCTTAGTTTTCACCTGCAGTAACAGTGAAACTCCTACATCTCACAGCACGCATACTGGATAAGGAGACTATAACTTGTTAAATAGCATTGAAAAAAAAAAAATCAAATAAACTGTCAAAATATCCACATTAGAACCATCAGGTCTGTAGCTTTAACTCTCCCTTTCTCGTACTAAAAGGGGACAATAATGCATGCGATTTCCTGACTAAATCTAATTCAGACTGAACACACCAAGGCAAAGAACTGTTACTTGATTTGTCTGATAAGCACAACAAGCACCTTTACTATTGTGGAAGTAAATTACATAAGAAATAGTCATATAATACAGCATACTACAAAAATGCAGTGCATGTACTGTTCCTTGTGCTTATTTTCCCAAGACACAGATTACTCAGAGTTGACTAAATTCCTGCAGACACAAATGGTACCCTTCCCCAAATGCAATTCTGGAAAGATAATACTTCAATCCCCATTAGAAATGTGATTTTAATCAACTTAAAAGAAAAAAGCCTTATTAAAATTATTAAACCAAACTTGGGGCAGAGCATCCTCAGTCTCAGAGAAGATACTCAAATATCATTGACTGCTTTACCACAGTGAAAGAAGGGTTCTCTCATCAGTGAAAAAAGCATACAATCAGTAATGCTTTCCTATTGTCTCAAAAGCTCAACATTGCTACTATGGGGAGGAAGAATACTTTCAGAAATTACTGTGATAGATTTTACTGATCACGTGATGAAGAACAAATTCATAAAAGCTTCCAAAATAATATTTCTCCTAAGTGAGAAGAAAATATTTGTATAACTAAAATCTGCACATAGAAGAAAAACAACAATAGTTCAGTTTCCACTGTATGTATTTTAATTTTTTTATTATTTGATTATTTCAGAAGGGAAAAAAAATCACCAAGACACAAAACCTTGTTATACTGATAGCAAGACATTCCACCTTGAAATCATAAACGGATAAAACTAATGGTTGTTCTGATGAGTTTAGACTAACCATCAGCATAATAAGAGGTGAACTTCTAAACACTTGCCTATATAACTTTTCATTTAAGATAAACATATTAAAAGGGGTTTATTTGCATTATAAAATTATTGTGAGGATACCTAAGTCCACCATTACTAGTTTTATTCACGTTTTTCTAACTCTGTATGCTGTGAACATGCAATGGGCTGCATGGTGCTATGTCAATGTAAGATTTATACCAAGTTGGAACCTATTCACAATCATTTTTGTCAGAGGAAAAAGTAAGAGGACTTGTTTTTAAACAGCAATTTGTAAAACAGATTTCAAAAGAGTTATTCCATGCAGGCAATTTATCTTATAAAAACAAAAATCACAGGATAAAAACTGAACCCCTTTTTTCCTCTCACTTATTCCTCCTTAAGCTTCACTTTATTTTTTCCAGAAGTGGTTGTTACTGCGCTTTTTCTCCCTACATTTGATGACAGTACAGAAGTAGAGTAAGCAGGAAAGCAAATGGGGAATAACCAAAGATAAACTTATTTCCAGAGGAATCCATTAAAACAGATCGAGTGCCAACAATTAATAAATTTAAAAATTACACACACCCATAGGCAGTTGAAAAGTTAATAAATATATGAAATATGTATTTGTTTCCTCTGTATAAACAGACCATGATTTCTTTGTTCAAGCCCATATAAATACACCTTCCCTCTTTTTTTTTTTTGTTTGCTTTTGAAATACGCATAGACAGCACTCTTGTTTGAAATACAACTAAACAGTTAGAAAATTACTTTTTACCTGGTTTGGAATAAAAATATTGTAGTCACTTACCTTGCAGAGTCTGGAACCTGTTATCATTTGGACAAGTCAAAGATCTTTCCAGAATCAGAGATCTTTTCTGTAGAAGTTTCTCTATGAGTTCAAAACCTTCAGGGCCTAGCAGTTCAAACAACTACAAAGAAAACAAAGTCATAAGTCATTGTCCAAGTTAACTGGAAGTATAAATAAGACTGCAACATTTCAATGAATTAATTAATTTCAAGTCCAAGTAATTCGACCCAAAGGGTATCATTGCTAGTATTCAGTGAGATTTTTGATTACAAAAAGGTAAAAATACAGAAAGTTTTCAGTTGGAAATATTTAAAAACTGTGAATTTTGTCTACTAAATATAACTCCATTTCTCTTAGAGATCCTTATATAAAATTTAACTCTTCTCAAGACTAATCTTTATGTGTCTTTCTTCATGGTTATTTATGTAAACTATGCTGCAAATTTATTCCTCCACAATCTAAGCAGATAAATCAAGGGAATCAATGCTTTCTCATAAAAGTCAGATAAATAGGAGGTTATTCCCATTCCAGTAACAAGAGATATAGCCCATCGCATTTTCACAGTCACATCCTATGGGGGGGGAAAAAAAAACACAACAAAAAAATCACAGATATGGAGTACAGCAGGAA
>NW_009648779.1:300282-316635 GCF_000708025.1 Charadrius vociferus | reverse complement strand
TAGTATCAACTTCATTCTATACTACTTACACATATAATGCTGTGTGTGTAAGCATGTGCAATTTAAGCACATGATGTAGGTGATGTACACCAGAACAGAATTCTATACCAATAAGTACTATTTTGGCCCAATGATTATCTTATGCAAATTATTCTCTTGTAGCAGGTTAGATAAACACTTTTCTCCATTTAAAATTCTGTTTTCCACATAATTCTGGTTTTAATGTGAAAAAACCCACCCAAAATATTAAAAGCGCTTCCTTGTCCACCTTATCTATAATAATTCTGTCAAAAATCAAATAATTACAGTAGAACAGTAAGTTACTCAGAACCTGTTCTTGATTTCTAATACTGCGTAAAACAATTTTTCTCCATTTTTTTCGATTTCCAAAAAAGAAAACATGGCAGTTTCTCCTTAGTGCTCTTTAAAATTGCTGCTAATATTATTCATACAACTTCAGGTCATAAGAATAAAAGTTACGATGTACTTTGATGTGATGTTCTATGAAAGAGTAACACTTTGGCCCTGTAGGATTCAAGTGTTTCTGTTCTAACTTTAAAAAGGAGAGAGGTCTCTTACTGTCCTGTATTTAATTTGCCAACTCCTTAACAGAGTTTTTCTGTGGTTGTCTATGACTACTACCCTCTGGGAAAACCTCGAAATAACTTTATGCTGCCTCTTCATATATTTTCAAAATTTTGAACAGTGCCAAGAGCATCAGATCAATGATCCCTTTTTTCCAGGCCAATCTGTACTTCATAATATAAGCTGTCATTTAAAAAGAAAAAAGAAAAAAAAAAAAAGAAAATGGGAAAAAAAAAAAAAGGTCTTATTCCTAGACCTCAGGGTTTCTGTGAAAAACATAAGGCTTGTGCAAATTAGTACAGTGACGGCAGAGTTTGTCGAGACCATGAAATAACAGCTCTGAAATGTATAAAGTCTTGTATTTCTTTCATTAGAGCAATGAATGATGGCAAATTGGAGAAGCAGTCTGCAAAAAGAGAACAGAATCCAATAAATGTGAACAAATAGAAATTTCTATATCCAGATAGAAGGAACAAACTACAAAAATACAGGACAGGGAACTGCTGGCTAGATGCCAATTCTGCTGTAAAGGATCTCAAGCTATGATGGACTTCTTTTTATGCAGCCTTCACTAACAATGATCATTAGCTCTTGTCTTTTACATAGCTACTCACTGTCACTTTACTGCCACATTTTAGCTAATATTATCTAAATTGTTTATAAATTTTGTATATATATTGTTTATATATTTCAAAAGAAAGTGGCAAATTAGTAGTGGTAAATTTGAGGAGTAGGTATTTTCCAAGGGTAAATGTTTAAGGCGGGGGGGAGGGGGGGGGGGGGAATAATGACAAAAGCAACAAGAAAAGAAGTGTATTTGAAATAGCTTACTTGTACAAAGAACTGAATACCAGCCCGCCTCAATTTTGCTAATGTCCTGTTGACTGTGGAATATCAGCAAGACAGGAGAATGAAATGCTTTCAATTCAAACAGACCTGGGCTTAAACACTAGCTCCTCACCAAGGCAGCACCCACAATGTTACCATGTTGTACTTACCATGTTGTCCCCCAGAGCCCCCCAAAACCAATACAAACACACACCACCACCCCATCACCCACAGAAAGCAAACAATACATTAGCCCTAAAACATCCAATATAAACCTTCAGCTCTGCAGAGGATTCCAAAGCATCGCTATCACTGGAAGCTGTTAAGATCAATCAGAAAAGACAAGTTTTGATTGGGAAATAGATGACACTGTTTTTTGGAACAGGAAGATATTTTTCCTCTCCTGTTTTACCAATATATTCTGAAGCAAACCCCATTTGTATCAAAACTATTTCAACCAATTAGAACAGCACACCCGTACAAAGAAGCAGGGATGTTACACGACACCTTCTACTTCATGGCCAGAGGTCATGAAGTAAAAACAGTATCACTAATTCCATCCTCTGTGAGCTAGTGGCTCAAAAGAAGAGTACTTTTGTGAAACTGCATGTCCCACTCTCCAGACAGCCTACCAGTCAAAGAGAACCGAACCAAACTCATACAGCATTACACATGACAGACTGCAACGCTCACGTGGTAAAAGTCACTCCATTTTGCCTTCTTGATCGGTGGACAGAGTGTGGTGTTCATTTGCCACCAGCACTTTGAGAATTGTCTGTATTACCTAAATAATCTTGCTGCTGTCTGAAAAGGAAGGAAGCTTTCTGAACGTTTTCAACAGCTCAGACAGACTGAGCTCATTGTTCAAGACTGAGGGGAAAAAGCTAAAGAATACAGAAGAACAGACGCGATGACCTATTCTTATTGACAAGGTGTCTCCCACACCTACTAGAAGCCTGCCAGAGATCATGGGTGGAAAACAACCATTGAGAGCTAAACCAAGACAGCAGAATTGCTGAGAGATGGAGAATAAGTTAAAGAGTAAGATCTGTCACCACCTACCACTGACGGTAGAAGTGGTGACAATGGCAGGAAAAGTTTTCAAAGAGCAGAAAATAACTAAACTTGAGGACTTGTAAAACCAATACACTATTAATTATCAGATTTGTTCATGCGGTAAGAGTAATCGACTGCTTCCTCCTAATTAACGTATTAAGAACTACCACAGAATGCTGCTGTTTCAAACCGCAATTCTTCTCATTTGTTTAGACTTCTAAGAACACGTTGGGGTCCATTCACAAGGCTTTCTACCATTTCAGAAAAACTGACATTCGTTGGAGTTTTAAGCCTAATTTTCGAAGTAATCAACAAATTAAACAACAACCTGAACTTCTACAATGATAGACACCATTAAGATCTAAGCAGCAGCTGCACCCTATGGTAACTCACAAAAAAACAGTACGAGTTGGAGAGAAAACACCACTTGTTGGGATCCAACTTCAATAAAGTGAATGCTGAGCCTATCTTCAGAAACAGCATAAAATTTGCTTTCTTAAAAAAACCTTTCCACTGTAGGAATTACATTTTTAATATTAACAGTCATACTACCTAAATAATCCTGATCAAAATTTAGAGAGTAAACATGAGTTAAAATGAAACAAACCCCCACACAGTTTATCATACTCAAAAGAGAAAGAGGTGCCAAAGTCTGCACAAAGTCACCACCCCGCTACTGCTATCCATCTTACACTGGAAAGCACTTACACTTTATAGTGTCGGGTTGACCATATAAATCAAAAAACAGGAAAAAAAATTGGGAGCTGTGTTGAACTGCCTTATGCCTCCTAGCAGAAACAAAGCCCCAAGGCACAGAAAACATCTGACCAAGAAATAAAGTGGCCTTCTTTTGCCAGGATGTATCTTTCCTACAGAAGTTTTATTTTTGATGGTATAAACTGAAGTTATCAACACAGGCTGGAGAGGCTGAATCAGATGTAAAAGTGCAAAATCCACAACACCCTCCAGGACTTACTAAATGCTACTGTAGTCCTGCCGGCCACAGTTCAGTCTCATGCCTGATGTTCAGCCGGAGGCACAATACTGAGGTGACTGCTTACTAAAATTGCTTTGCACGTTGATTTACAAAAAACCAAACATATTACTAGTCACAGGAAGCTGTGTCATTTTCTAATGCACAGAACAGTCTTCCTCATGATGGTGTTGTGGGATAATTACTGGAGGTGACTTAGAAATTAAGTTATATTCACATTTTGAAGAAAAGTACGGCATCGATGAAACTTTCGTGGGCAGAGTGCAGCTGGTGTGCAAAGGATACATTTCACAAAGGTTCCCTAGGCAACCTTAGATGTTAACAACACTGGGAGAGTCCAGTGCATTAACTCTAAGAAAAAAAAATGGTGCAGAGGATGGAGCGGAGTGGAGACACCGTGGCCAAACTCTATGATAAAATGGGAACTTGAAGGTCAAATGGAACCCTTGAAGGTCTTATGGAACTGATAAGCTGCCTAATTGTTACCTTGAGCCAACTATCTATCATTTTTTGACAAAATGCTATCCTTTGGGTGAACTTTGCTCATTATAATGGCATCATAATACCAAAACACATCCCCATCCCAAAAGCTACCCGCCTCCAAGGTGCGACCACTCCTCACGGAGCCTGCGTTCTATATTTTTCGTAGTCTATACCTTTAAAAGCGAAGCGAGAGAATTTTACACCAATCATAACAAAAGTATGTATGACTAGAGTCCCTCAAGCTCCACCTGAAAGGTAAAAAATAGTATAAAAATAGCTTAAGAGAGAAGGGATGTCAGGGAAGATACCAACGCAGTCAGGGGAGTACCGTCGTTGACCACCCCTGACTTCTGGGATCAGTTGACAGGCTGAGCCTCCCTTCCCCCCTATAATGACGCTTGTGGGTAAGATTCGAACACTTGGCTATACCAAGTACTTTCCCGGGAAACTTAGAAATTTCTATAGAGTTGTTTTATAACTTAGTGCATTTGTAGCCAGGTTATATTACTAACATACTTAGTACTTGCATGTGTTTTGCAGACAGTTAACTATCACCGGCAATCCAAAAGAACTTGTGCATCTGTTGCTTCAACAAACTACACTTTTCACTAATCTAGCCATGAGAGATCATAGTGAACATGACCCAGCTCCTTAAGTGTGGCCATGCTAGTTCATGGAACGCCGCTAGATCGAATCATGTATGGTGTTATTAGTGCATCCATAATCATGATAGTTCAATATAGACATTGAACGCGACCGGACTTTTAACGTCGAATTTGGCATCACTCAGAATCTAAGCCTAGCCGCCCCCAGCCCCTCTGATACAGGCTGGAACGCAAGAGAGGTTATTTTCTGCCAAATTACTTTGCCCTTTAACACAACAGGTGTTGAGGTGACTACCCTACTATTCCGCAGAATATGCCCATAAAGCATCAAACTCCACAAACACTAGTGAGAGAAAAACAAATCAACAATTTATGTAAAATGGAAAGCTTAAGAAAATTATGAGGCAAGTTGTAAATCCTACCTACTCTTAAGCCTCTCCAAGTGATGAAGCAGTGACCCCCAATGAGCTGCACTGCTCCTTTTGACAAATACCTAGTGTAAACTGCACAGAAATTCCTAATATTCACTACAGAAAATGAGAACGTCTTCAGAGGTTTTACACTGTTGAGAAAATAATTTTGGATACAAGGTTTTGCTTCTAAATTATTTTGCTTTCTCTTCTAGAGAAAAAAGGGCAAATTGAAAAGCTGTGATGCACTCCTAACAATTTACATAGCTTAAGAGGACGATTATTACGCTCCATTCCAAGTTAAATGCTTTCCACTAATCAAACCCAGGAGTTAGCCAGGTGACATCCAATCCAACAGTCCGTGGGAGGAAACTTCTAGCACTCAAATGCCAACTAGAAGTGATGAATCTTGCAAGGACAGTAAGGCTGGGGACCATGTTGATGACAGCCTAATGGCAGCTTTTAATGAAGAAATTACCAGAGCAACAGGAAGTTCTTGGAAATATTTTCAACACTTTCCTAGCATCACATTTATTTCTAACATACTGAGCTTCCGTCACGCATCTCAAGTGCTGATTCCAACAAGGGAACAATAGGGATATTTATGCTTGAAATAAAGATGATGCAGGTTTAATGGCAGGTACATTCCTGGCACTTGAGCCGGTAACTTGAATGCTGTTAATGTCTTCACATGGCTGATAGAAAAATATTAGACAATGTGTAACACTGCATGTAAAAAAAAAAAAATAAAATAAACAGTTTCTCAGACCAATAGTTACCCAGATCACGACCCTTTCAGGACAGCCTGGTAGGAAAAAACATCTGTGCATTGTTGTTTGCAAAAATCTGTGAGAGTTCTGACACAGAAAGTGGCACAGGGGCATAATTCTGTATTCAGCACAGGTGCTAGCGTTTCACATTTGATACGTTATTATATATTCTGGCCTGAAAAGTCAACATCCAAGATCCTGAGAGCAGGCAGAGGAATCTGGTGAATGTTCATAGCTGCCTTTTTATTAAGTTATAATGAGATAAACTAGACAATGGGCAACAGTTGGAGAGGCTGTGTCAATCAGTGGTTTCTTGAATACCAGCCAAACTATTACGTTCCTTGAAGTCTGTAACAGATTGTGCCCAAAAGGCAACCCTGACTGCCTTCAATAACAAAGGTCCTAGATGACTTCAGCTACTACTCAGTGACCATAAAGACATAGATGAGTGTGATATATGGACACTCATATTTGTTTGAATGATTTTTACATTTCACTTTATGTGCATAGCCTTAATATCTGGAAGAAAGTGTAATGAGTAATTCATCTAGGAGCCAAAGGACAAGATGTGTCATATTGCATTAGAAAGGTGCGGCGAGGTCCCCATGCTAATGATTGTTACTGAATATATGCCAGTTATATGGCAAAAGCAAGGAGACACAGACAGCAGCCTTGCAGATAGACAGCAGGTTTTTCAAGTCTCTTCAAGTAAGGCTCAGCCATACAAAGTATATCTTTATTGTTGAACTCGCAGTTCAAGACTGTAACAAGATTTTACTCTGAATGTTAAATAGCGAATAGTCATTTTTCAATTCTATAAGGCACAACTTACGAGGAGCCTTGGAGGTCCTTAGTGCGACCTCAAATATCAAGTACAGAACTGTGAGTATTACTTTGACATCTTAAACTCTCTTCCTTCACAAAGGCATTTTCTTGATTTCTGCACTGTCTATGAGGTGGGAAGGGATCCCATAAATCTCAGAAAATATTTTGTTTTTCAAGTGCAAACAAACATGGACTAGGAATGGTCCTTGTACCTTGCTTGAGTCTTAGTACTAAGTACTGCTCTGCAGCAGTAAATGAAAGAGTAAGCCAAAGTCAGCTAACTAGTGCTTTGTCCTCTGTACCTCTCTACCTTTACGACCTAACAGCTGCTCTAGGCTACAGAGGGCCACCTACACAACTGACTGCTATGCCTGCACTTAGTAGCTTGTTTGTAGATGATTTTGCTTTCCAGAACACAGTTTTCAAACAGCTGTAGAAGAACCATCTCCTTAGCACAATACCAAGTTTCTTCTGTTCTAGTAGCTACTAAGTAACTGAAATGATTGCTTCATTTCAAAAATTATAGGGAAAATAAGACATTTTTACTGGGCTACAGACTTACTGCAAAAGCTGTCTGGATATGCTACCAAAAGAATACCAGACAGAAAAACTCATATTAGCTATTGCTTAAAAGATTCAGTGACAAAAACAAAGCCACTGAACACAGACTTTTTTTTGCATGAGAAAATTCAACACAAACTTCATGGATGTAATATATACACTGACTGCTATTCACTACTGTGCTATTGAAAAGTAATCGGCTATTACCTCTTACATTTATGTACTATAGAAGAACACTTAGTTTAAAAACAAAAATCAGATTTTTTTGTATTTTCATGTTTCTTACAGGTCGCTTAAAACAAGACAAGCCAGACGAAGCACAATTTCTTACTATTGTTATTAAAAACAGGTATTAGGTGTGTGGGAAAGTCATTCAGCTCTCAGATCTGCTTTTCCTTTTTCAAGCCTGGCATTTTTGAATATGCAGCCCAGCACATTAAGTCCAGTTATCCAGAAATGATCTTCCAATCCTAGGAACCATTTCCACCCAGGAGACTTGCACAGAGTCTTCACAAGCTCAGCTTAACTGCACCTGCCTCCCAGTGGCCTGGCACTTACAGCACTTTGAAGGTGAGGTGTTGATAAACTATGTGTATGCAGAATGCATTTCTGATCGCTGTTCCTTGGTACAGGGGCTGGAGGATTCTCATATTGCAACCTCAGCCACCACTGGGATCAGATACGACAGAACAACGTGCCCGCGGACAGGCATTTTCATGGGACAAGGAGCACCTGGCTCTCAGGCAGCCTCCAGCAGAACCAAGTGCCAGCTTCATGAGGATGAATTAAAAGCTACTACTTGTCCTCAGACAGGTCTTAAGGGTCTGTCTGTGAAATCAGTTAGCTTTGAATTTTTGCATTTTGCTTTCAGTAAGCAATCGGAGAAAATAAGGAACTAAACACAAAGTTAGAAACAGGCAGATTAAAGAAAAGCAGCAAAATTCGGAAGTCCCCCAACAAAAACTTTCAGTTTTACTTACAAGATAGAAGAAGACTGAGCAAGGAAGCTGATGAAAAGTTCGCATATAACATTGTCTTTGGGAAAGATATTTGCATAAAGATAATGCATTCATGACAAATTCTTACTCAACATCCAACTTTTGGTTGCTTTTCTCATGACTACATTTGCAGTGCAACAAGAAATGCTGGAAATCTGGTCTTCAGCCCAGGACACATTTTTAGTCCAGCTCTAAGAGTTCAATGCACAAATAAAGACACAGCCAATTATTCTTTTTAATACCATTTCTCCTCAGCACATTGGTGTACCCTCTATTTCTGTATCCACAGATCACTATGCAATTTTACTTCAACTACACACTAGTAGAAATGAATTGATCCCAGCAAGAAAAATTCCAAAATGAGTATTAAAACATGAAAACTAATTTCTTTGAAGACTCAGCTGACAGGTAACAGTGAATAATTCTTTGAAACCAAACTGAAATCTAAGGTTAAAACACTGAAACTGACCAGTCACAGGGGGGAAAAAAAAAATATTTTTCTTAAAACAAGACTCAAAAACCAGACTATCAGATTGAAAGCATATGCAAATATTGCTTAATAGGCCTAAAACAGTAGTCTTACCTATTTAACCTGTCAGTTTTCATTACAGATATCTCCCTAGTATTCTTCTTACATTAAAAAAATAGCATAATCTGTCACAGTATTATTCTAAAATATTTGCTGGAAAGCTTTCTCCAGCTCCTTGTGCAAATCCCTACTAACACTGCCTACCATACTTGACAAAGAGACAAGCACAAAGCCACAAAGCACATTGGTAAATTTTCTTAATATTTTTAAGCGAAAATAAGTAGACTTGAGAGATCACCACCATCATCAATGTTTTAACACCGACTAATTAGAAACTTACACAGATGCACTAATTTTGAAAATTTCAAATATATAGCTATGAGGCAACTCCCACTTAGCCTAAAGACTTCGGTAATTAGAAATAATGTCAAACCCAGCTACAAACAGCAGACTACTGACATGCCTTTTGAAAAGGAAACCCTGAAGACCAATTTAAGCGTAGAAAAACTTGCTGTTACATGATTTCTTAAACTAGTATTTATCTTCAGAAGTATTCTGAGATTAGCTATTTATGAATTTTGAAGGCAAAAAAATAATCCTAAAAGTAGCTAATTGCTGCACTTGCCACTTTTCTAAGCATAGGAAGTGGGCATATTTGGAATTATTGGCTGAGTATTTGTAAAGGTACATGTAAATGCCTGCATCACTATTTCAGAGATGCAATCCCAAGTTTTTCTGAAGAAGAAGAAATATTAAAAAAATCTAAAACACTGTAACCTGAACAGGAGACAGCAGATGCCATTTCATTCTGTACTGAGAGAGAGCAAACAGCAAAGTAAATACAGGGGTAAGAAATTCTGACTTTATCCAGCAGAAAACATACATTTATAGAAGTTTCTGTATCAGAATCAGACATCCAAATCAGTTTTTTAGTGTTGATGATTTCAGATACTTATAATACGGCAGTGGTTGGCACAGAATTCTTTTCTGCAAAAGACAAAAACCTGCGGATATTCTTAAAAGACAGCAATTCCCAAACCCGACTGTTTCAGAAAGAGGACTTGGCTGAGCATGGAGCTGTTCGCCTCTAGTCCAACACTTCTGCTATCCTCAAGCGTAGTGACAACGTACAAGAAACTGCCAGAAAGCCCAGCAGTTTGTTCACATTGCTTAACAGAGGTAGATGATGAAGTCTCTTAATACTGAAAGCTAGTTTTATCCCAATTAGGGTAGCGATAAAGCTCTCCGCGAAAGGCTGCCAGGCTGCCTCAGGGAGAGAGGCCAAAATGCCTCACACCTTTGCTCACCTCCACCAGCCCCGGGCCGTGCGCCCCAGCACCCCGGGCTGCCATAGGCATAGGCCATAGGCTGCCATAGGCCCCAGTGGGTGAGGAGAAAACAAGACAAGTTTTTCCCCAAACACAGCCTTTTGTATTATTTTAAAATGCATGTAGGAAAGATGAAAAGATGAATGAGGGCTTCAGCAGAGGGAAGATGAATTTTTAGCCGAGCTTTCCATGGAAACAAGGCCTACCAAATCACTCTGTACGTTTACCAGTGCGTGAACGAACAAACCAGTTTTAAGCCTCTCCAGTAACTTCCAATTTGACCGAAAGACAGAAATTTTCAGAGATCTGAAGGGGCCAGTAGAGGAGACCGATCCGAATGACCGCTCTCTGTGCCTCCTGCCCTTACGCTCTGCGCGGCCGCGGCACGCAGGAGCCCAGCGGCGGCGGCATGCCCCAGCGAGGACAGCAGAACGTGCTGCAGCAGACATGGGGTACTGGAAACCATGCAACACCAAGAGCCACAAGAAACCCAGTCCCATGACTTCTGCAGCTCATGCAGCTGTGGGTTTGGAGGGTTTTTTTTTGGTGGGGTTTCCCCCCTTCCCGCCTTCCATAAAATGATGAAGTTAATGAGTGAGCCTTAATCTTTCAGGTGCTGTATTACTGCATTTCTTGCAGAACTTGTACTTCCTTACGTCTCCGTGTGGATGTGAAAAGAACTTCTCGGCGTCAAAGAAAATAAAAAGGGTAAAGTTCTATCAGCTACAGCCTGGCTTGCTCTAGAAAAAGATCTCATTAAGTTTAATGCTATATTGAAGCTGATTCAAAAGTGATCATGAATAGATCAAGCCTCATACCACCTCAAAGACATAAGCAGCTTTCTCTCAGTACAAAACCGAAGTAAAGGAGTTGACAGGAAAGAGGAAAAGTTACTGACAGGAAGGAGAGCAACTAGCTCTTAGCACCAGGATGAAGCCTAGCATCTCTTGGCTCTCACTGTGGCTCTTTCATCATTTCTTAAGTTATGTCCTCAAAAACCAGCACACAAACGCCATTCAATTTGGTTTCTTATGAAGGGAGACAGCATGGCTCTGTTTTCACAAAAAGACGAAGTTTCCTATCATTCTTGGGGTTTCAACAGCCCTTGGACATCAACAGAGCTGTATATTTCTGATTTTAAAAAAAGAAGGCCACAACCAAAAAAGGAAAAAACTGTATCAAAAATAACTGGATTATTTTCTCTATATGAAAGGGGAGCAGATAAGCTCCATGGTCAAGAATAATGAGACCCAAGCTCTGTATGTCTGAATATAAAATTCTTAGTAATTTTAATAAAATTACAAAGAGAAGAATATGAGCTTGAAAAGCCAGTCTCATGCCAAGTTAGAAGCTTTGATGATAAGATAAAGATAAAACACCACAGGGGTGATCCACATATGCGTGTACTTTCCTATAATGGGGACTGCTTTTATGAACTAGGTAATGGGGAATAAGCTTTGTGATATGTTAATTTGTTAGGGCTAGAAAGTCCTTTTACTGAACAAAAGGAAGAGCCACTTTGACGCTTAAAACCAAACATGTTCTATGAGACAAGTTGCTCTGACATGAAAATATCTGTGATGCAAGGGCACTCACACATGCACAAAACTAACAGCTAACATTATAATTTCATGACACATTAAGAAAAATGCATATTAAGTTAGATCAACATAGTATCATATCCAAAGTTTTCATGTGGTGTTGCATATACATAGTAATGAACACTTAAATTAGCTGGGTTTAAGTCAAAATGCCATAGCTTTTTGAACTGTTCTCTCAAAGGAGCCTCACAACTGGAGCTACCCCACTTGTTTATTGATTTTAACCAAGAAATAATAATTTCTAAGGACAGCTTGAATTTTGTTACATTCAACCACGCAAACAACTTCCTATAGTAAACTTGTGTGTGATGGTTATTAAGAGACAAACCTAACAACATTTAGGAAACAGTTACATTCATGTAACGCAATGGCAACAGAAATTCAGTCTGTCCTCAGGAAAGTTCCCTGGCACAAATCTTCCAAATTGTCCAAAGGCAAAAGAGGAGCCATACTGAATTCAGAGAGGTTTGAAGATGAAATTTTGGAGGGAATTAAGGGGCGACACAGTCAAATAATGACAGAATAGAAAGTAGTAGGAACGTGAACTATTAAAAAATTACTCTGGCTATAAGTACTTCCTGTATTTTATTATGTCACAGATACTTGGAAAAACTACTAGATATTGCTCTTCCATGTTTTCTAACAAACCTCTAAACCATGATACTGAAGCTTGGGATTCATAACCACTTGTAACATTCAGGCAAGGCTCCTAGATAGGTTTCCTAAACTTATAGCTAACTTCACAATCACTACTAGATTAGTAACAATCACATAGGGCCGGTTGAAGAGTTCTCCAGAAGCAAAAGATGAACATTTCTCAAAGTCAGATAAGTACTTCCATTTCCTTCTGTGACCAAAAATAAGCCATTTCTAACTTTTAAAGTGTCATATGCAGTTTTTAGATGACATTTTAACTATCACTTCAGACTTTGTTCAATATTGAAAAAAACCAAAACAACCAAAACCCAAATAAAAGGTGGTTCAGTAGTAATGAAAAACCAGTACCAACAGTAGAAAGTATGTAACAGGGACAGAGACATACCAATATAACCCATGACAATTCCCATTACTAAAAAGCACTGGTAGTCTAGATATGCCCCATATAAAAATGGATATTGAAAATTTATTGAAATAATAATAAACCTCTCCCGATTCTCAGTGTTGCTTAAAGCCCTTACAGGCAACTGAATTTCCATGTCCAAACAAAGCAATTAAGTAACTTACAGAATTTCTGAGGAACATCTCACATGGAGTAGACAACTGCTGTGTGTGTAACAGATCTGAGAGTTGATGCTCATGCATGTTTCTTTTAACAGTGAAAACTGCTTGGTTACTGCAAAAGTTATGCTAGCCGTGGAAACAAACTAGAATCTGAAAGTTAACCGAAACTCTTGGTGAGATTTTTTTCCTCACCAAGGAGAACAGCCAATATTTACAAAATGTTTGTTTTATACTGCCAGTCTACTGCTATCCCCTCCCTCTCTCTGAGTGCCTTTTCCTGCAAGCCACAGCCCGTTGATGCATTACTCCCACACTAAATATGTTTGTACTACTGCTACTTCTTCGCATCAAGCCAGACCAGCAATTATTTTTTCATATTTCATTTCCCCAGTTTTCCATGCTTTATTTCACATCATGCCTTCTATACGATGGACCTCCTGTGAACCCTTTTCCAATTATTTTTTAGCACCTCCTATATATAGTAATGACAAAGTCATCTTCTGAAACTGCTTTCCATATCAATAGGCAGTTTATATTAACACATTCTCCACCTAAGATCAACTATGAAATGTAGTTGCAACACTGAGAGTATCAGGCAGTGTTCACAATGAAGGTCTTTAAGGTCTTTACAATGCAACACAAAACATACAGATGTTGATGTTTCTGAAATATGTTCAGTCAAAACAACATTTTCTGGTTGTGGCTTTTTTGGTTTTTTATTTAAATATCTACATACTTGGATGCATATTTTTGTTTTCAGCATCTGCGTTTTTTTAAAAGAATGCCAATTTAACTAGCATGTCAGGGTATTTAATGTACAATTTGACTACTCTGAGTAAGGAGAGTCAGTAGACTCCTTATTCCAAAATTCCACTTACAAATCCCTTACTCAACTAACTTCCATAGTTTTGTTTTGTTCTTTAATGAACTTAAGAATAATAAGGAAATGTTTACTAATGACTTCTACATAACAAAAGAAAGGACCACCATTTTTTGCTATTCTTACACATAGCCTCCACAAACCTAATCTCCATAAATTTAGGACTTCAATAAACAGTGCCGAGTAATAAACGATAGTAATATATAACTATATTAATATATATATTATATAGTGTGTATATATACAATATATAGATGCACTATATAGTATAGTATTAATATATACAATTATTTTAACTATATATAATATACTGTATTTATACTATATATAATATATAGTAATACAAGATGCTGAAGCACAGAATGCTTTTATTGCTTTTCTGGAGAGCCCATGCCTAGGTCCAGCATGGCATTAACATGCTAAGTTTAGAGGCCTGGTGAATTGCTGCTGCATGAAAGAAATATACTCCTGAGACACTCAGTTTTGGCATCAAATATCCAAGATTTTCCCTGTATTAACACATTTTTGAAAGCTGTTTCATGGCATCTTTTGTCTCTTATGATAAATAACTAAGCAATGAACACAATAGTTCATAATAGTTCATGCTCTGAAACAAGCTGTTTTGTCAAAGATTTTGTGAAAAATACCCCCATAATCTAAATCTAATAAATCTAAAAATCTAACAATCTAAAAAATACCCCCGTAATCGAAATCTGTTTTCCATTTTGAACGAAATAGTTGCAGTATGACTATGCTCTCCTCACATGAGCATTCAGTTTTTGCTAAATGTTTTATGTAGTTACAATTACATCTGCTTATATCAGTTGTTCAAGACTTTTTTATTAACAGTATAAAAATCATTGGATTAAACTAGTTAAAATCAGTAAAGAGCAGTCAACCAGTGAGTGTGTAATCAGATACCTAGTTCCTCTGTGGGAAAGTCTCACAAAAATACGGCAATGTAACATCCAAGGTCTTCTAAGTGGAAAAAATTTCCCAAGCCATGTAGAAATACATGTTAGTGCAATCCTATTTTGTAATGGTGTTATTTTCCTGGCTGTGCATGTAAAATATCAGCTATGCATACACACAGTTCAGAAATCACCTCTGTAAAATAACTTAAAAACATAAGCAGAGGCCAAGACAAGTAGTAAAAACAAAACCCTTTTGAAATCAAGGACAAATCTCCAACTGAATTTAATAATGCTAGTATTTTATCCTAGAGGTTTTGTCTTTGTACTTCCACACGTCTAATTATTATTTCAAAATATATTCACTTTTCCTATTTCTTTCACTTTGGACAACCACATCAGCCATTTCACATCAGTTTCCAGCCAATTTAATTTTCTCATTCGCTAACAAGCTTTAGTGTTTACTTATGCCTCAGGACGTTATGCTATTTATTATATTTCAAAAAGTGTTTCCCACTACATTTTCTAAATATTATATACTAAAACTACTTCTACCGGCCTCAAGTTCTGCCAAATTGCATTTCAACACCAGTGTCTTTCTCCACCTAATAACAGCTTGATAAAAATTGTGCAGGGAAAACAGCAGCCTTGCACTGGGGCTCTTCGAACACCTTTGGTTCTGCTTCAGATGAGTTTGAAAAGCTGCAGTTGGGAGTCCTAAGACTGAAGAGAAGGGCAGCAGCTTGAATAGCAAAGCCAAGCTTTGGCTTTGACAGGGAACAGAGAACCTTCTGGGAGCACCGAAGCACGCGCAATTAGACTGATGGGCTGAGTTAGTGACAAGTAAAACTGAGTTTCCGATAGCAGAACATTCATGCTTGATATTTGGAGGAGCTAAGCATTTGTGAAGTCCAATACCTGGCATTCTACAAAGCAGCAAAAAGCTGACACTTCACATTGTATCTTGCTTAAGGAAAGGAAAGTACACATCGACTTTCACACCTGCACACTGCACTTTTCTGATGGAGAAGGTCGGCTTGTAACGAGGGGAATGGCTACGCAGCATATGCAAACAAGCTCCACTTGCCCTCTGAGCCAAGCAAAAAGTATTAGTCAAACATTAAGCCAGAGCAAATTGTACCGTGCACAGATAATGCAGCCTCTTTCTCTAAAGCATCTCTCTTGGAGCCTGCACAGTATGTCAGAAGAATGATCTCAAAACTAGCACCTGAGTGCCACACAAGTCTGTAAAAAATGAAATGTCAAAGCGCTTTTCACAGTCAGTATTACAATATGAACTGTGAAGAGTTCAGAGCTCTTAATATAAATTACATATTCAGACCGCTCAGGGAATCACTTTCAGTACAGACCTGAGACTTATTAAACTGAACTCAGGTTTAGAAATGACAGTTAAATGTTTCTCAAGTCATCAACTTTTTGCATACTAATAGCTAGAACATACGGTTTTTATTTGTAAAATTTAACACTAAAGTTCTGATTGAAAGCAACGAGCAAGAAGTAAGTAAATACAGAGAACAGTGTCTGCAGTGTGTGCTACTGACAAACAGCACCTGAGCCACTAGTAGGAAACTAAATCTACACACACTTGTTTAGTCTTACTCTGAAGTAATGAGATTTTGCGCAATGCCATAGATGCTCTTCCATTCCCTTACCTAAAGCAGTGAGCAAGTGCGTGCAACCTGTAGGAATTGAAAAATTCTTTTGTAGCTGGTTTGCATTATGAGCTCTAAAATATGCTCTTTCCTGC
>NW_009648779.1:288629-300271 GCF_000708025.1 Charadrius vociferus | reverse complement strand
TCAATTTCATTTTACAATGTAACATTTGTCTTAGCTTACACTTAGAAAAAAAATTAAATGTTCACATAAATAATGTTAGGCTTTTAAAGGGTATTAGAAATTTGGTCCTGTAAATTAACACCATACGTATTTTCTCTTAGGAGAATAATGACCATTACAGATGCCCGTTTAATGCAAGAAACTAAATGAATGATTTCTCTGAAAAACAAATGTCCATTATTTATAGATACTTAATTTAGGAGACCAATTTAACATATCTGAAAGCAATGTCACTTTAAGATCTAATTGAGATTACTTGCAACACAAAGACTATTTATTTCCTGTATACCATAATTCATTAATTAAGTTACATGTAAGGTTAAAATATAAGTACTTAAAAGGCCCACTCCACTTATTTATTATGAGATTCTACTAACAAGGAACTTGTTACAGAACAACCAGTTTTTTTAACTTAGAACATATTAAAGTAAGGGATAGTTTACACTTGGATTTTAATGCAAGAAATCCATCAGGAAAAAATGAAGACTTAACGTTAATATAGAATTAGAAGTAAATATAACAGAAGAATTTTCCCCAATTACTTCTATTTATTCAATTGAAATGACAGAATCACAGACCTGTTGAGGTTGGAAGGAACCTCTGGGGATCATCGAGTCTCCAGCGTTGGAGACTCCACAACCTCTTGAGTGAACTGGTCCTGTGTCTGACCACCCTCACAGTGACAAAATTTTTTTGTGTTTACATGGAAAATCCTGTATTTTAGTTTATGTCCATTGCCTCTTGTCCTGCCACTGGATATCACCAACAGGAGATATCCTCACCATCAGATCTGATCCCCCTGAGCCTTCCCTTCTCCGGGCCGAACAACCACAACTGTCTCAGTCTCTTCTTGTATGTCAGATGTTCCAGTCCCTTTATCACCTCTGTGGCGCTTTGTGGGACCCAGTCCAGTATGCCCACACTGGACATCACCCTACACCTTTCAGATTTTATTTGTTCATCTTACTGCTCAAAGCAGGACAATGAAATGCACGAGTGTGATGTTAACTAAGAAAGCCTAACATTTCAATAGTAACCGCAGATAGTTTTCATAGTTTTTGCTCTGTGCTGCCTGCCTTCCTCTCCATTTTATAAGCAAAATGAAACAAATATGCCTATTAATAAAATGGCATTAACAATAGAGTTAAAAGTAATTTAGTTGATGACATGTGTTCTCCAGAATAAGAGGCAAGTACTGATCAAAGTCAGTCTAGACACATTTTTTGTCATGATCAGACTATCATGTGAAATGCAGTATTACCATTGTTTAATAATAACTTTTTAAACTGAGGGGGTGAGAAAACTTTGTTCAAATAAGAGGTGACATCACCAGATAAAGTAAGTGATGGTAATCCAAGAACTGTGAGGCTTTTTCAAAGGTAATCATGATGGATGAAGGTGAGATTTACCCAGCCTCACAAAATACTCTTTCCTTGCAGCACTGTAAAAGAGTGGAGTTTTCCCCTGAAAAAATCCAAACACAAGAGTGAACATTATCCAGGAAAATTTAAGGGGTCTTATCTCCTTTATCAACCCATCAGTTTATAGAGTAACCTACTACACAATATTAATATGGGTATAGGAAATTAATTCAGCAGTCAATATGAAAAAAAAAAACAAACAACAAACCAAAGAGGCTTTCTATGTTCTAAAAAAATATGCATCTTTCTATAGTATCCATGAGATACATGATAAAAACCTTTCCAGAAAAAAAAGTAGAAAAAAAAAATCATAAAAAAAAATAATCAACTGTAACTACAGGGCTAGGGAAAAAATCTATTATCTGTTGACTGCTGAGCTCTATAGTTTTCATTCTGATCAGAATTAACAATACTGATCAGTCCTGTTTTAATGCGAATGATACGCCCTGTGATTTGCAAGCTGCAGTGTGAGGTTGCTACTTCTATTGCCAAATCTGTCCATTATGTTTTGGTTTAGATGTGAAAAAATTCTTAAAAAAAAAAATAAATATCACTGCAGGCTGAAGGATATAGTTTTAAAAACACAACTTAGTTTTAAAGCATCAAGAAAACACATTGAAGTCCAAATTTGCCTAACTCAGGAAAAAATTTTATAATCTGTGAATACCTTTTCTCTTCCTCATTTAACTGCAACCATCATTTAATAAGAGTTTTATATGCCAATTCCACACTTATAAGGAAACATGTATGTTCCCAGCTATGATGCTATACTAGATTTGACTGGGTAGATTGGAAAGACTTCTTAAAAGATGACTACAGAGGAAATAAAACAAACCAAACCAGAAAACCTCATCTCCCGCTATGTGTTGCTTTTATTTATTGGCTCATATCCCTACATCAGGGAATAATTTTAGTGTGTTTTGCTTTGAAAGTATCCAGGCGTGTTTTCCATTCTGCATTCCACGGAGCAGCTGACTTCACCATCTAGGTCCCTTACTTTAGCACAAATTTCCCTTTTGAAAGGGAAATTTTGACTCTTAATAACAAAGAGTGTTAATTACTGACCTGTTACTTTAATTAATTTCAATTTTAAAATTAAAATTTGTCTATGAAAATAATTATTTCGGATATACAGATAATGTGGTTAAAGAGAAAAGAGCATGGATATAAAAAATGATCACATTGAAGCTAGGAACAAAATTCAGAGCTCACTGTTCTCACAGCTTGAGTGCAAGATAATCTCTCATAAATCTTCAAAAACTAACACATGAAATTGTAGGTCAGGAAGCACACATCTACAAGTGCAGTAACACCATGGATTAAAAAAAAATATAAATAAGATTGGAGAATAGCTTAAAGGATATATATATTTTAGAAAAAATCAAAAAGGCAGGTAACTGGAAAATGGCATAGGAGTAGCATGGTCTTACTAATGATACATCACTTGGTCTAACACTTCATTAATCGAGAAAATGAATAAATAGCAGTTGTCTAACATCTGGACTTCATTTAAAACATTGCAATTTTCCACATGAGGACTTGTTAAATTCGTGAAGATGAGCATTAACAGAAGAATTAAAAGTTGGCAAGGAACTGCCTGAAGGGTAAATGAGAAGAAAGGCAGTGTTGAAAAGGCATAGCAGCATCTGGAAAGAAGTTACAAGCCCAGTTCTTTGATGCTCTTTTTTTAAATTGCTTTAAAAAAGAGGACAACTGTAGCACAGGAAAAGTGATCATAAAACCAGACCTGAATAAAGCTAGAAAGCAGATAACAAGGGTTCATTTTAACCACCCAGGCAACAAGGCTCTGGAGCAGTCTTCAGAGGAGAAGTTGGGACAAACTTTCCCACATTCTTTTATTAATGAGTCTTCCTTAGTTTAAGATATTGTACCACTGACAGAAAAGGTCTCTTCCAGATCCTGTGAAAGCTTACATAGATTTTGCTTTCCTTTACTCTTCTGTACTTCTTTTGCAGAAAGGCTGGTGGCAGACACAGAGGACCTTCCTGCCAGTTCGTTGCATTGACAAATTAGTTAAGTTCCCCTTGTTCTTGATCCCAAGAGCGTTTACAGGTTCGAACAGCAAAGCGTACTGGCAGATATTTGTGGTGGGATTAGGATAGGGGAACAGAAACAAAGTAGATGAACTCAAGTGGAAAAAAAAAAAAATAAATCATTATATTGTTGCTAGCGACAAAGACAACTAAAGAAAAGTTACAGGCAGAAGCCTGAGAGACAACAGAGCAGGGCCTGGGGAAAGCTGTCTAAAAGACTGTTGCTACATCAAGCATTCAGAAACACACAAACATCACACTGAAAAAAAATCCTACGTAATGAAACATCAAAATCATCTATTAACTTCCATTCTGAAATAAGCATGAAAAGAACTGAATTTCAGTAATAAAACTGCAACCTTCTGGCTGTAATGATGAGTATATTACTGCATGAATCTATTAAGGAATAAATACAGGAAGAGGTGCTGCCCAACTCTTGACCTTTTTTTTTTTCCCTCCATCATATAAAACCTATATTCCACAACTTGTACTCTTCTGTTTTCAGGTCTACTTTGATTTGAAAGAAATGTTTTTGACCCTTGAAGGAAGGATTCTGAACCTTCGAACTCCACATTACTACCCTTTGGGCTCAGGTTTTCATTACCTGAATGTTCACAGGTACTTATGACGAGAAAGAAGCAGCCATATCTTACTGTTTCAGCAGGAATGATAAATAATGAACTATTCTTCCAAACGAAAAAGGAAGGTTTGTTTCTCACTATGACAGTTTGCCATACAGCTGGATTGTATTTAACCGAAGGAAGCTCTGGATGCTACAGTTCAAGTACGTGAGTAAGTCACCTTTTAACGCAGAGAGCTGGAGATAGTCCCAACTGTAAAGCAGACAAAAGAAGCCTGAGCAGTAAGGTTCTTGTGCCTTATTTTATAGCCAAAGAAATGTATCATATAGAGAGATAAATAAACATATGTGCTACTCAAATAATACGCAAACTACTGCTTACAGTGTAATTTTCTTGAAACAGTTCTGCTGTTTCACATCGTAGCCTAGTGTTCTTCTAGTCATTCATACAGCGTTTAACATGAGTTTGTCTGGGACACACCATTTAACCTAATATGCTGAATGAAACTAATGTTTCTTAATTTTATTTGGGCAAAGTTCTTCCCTTGGCTTGAGATGAATAAATTGCATAATTTTTCATAATCTAGGCACTATAAACTAGATCTCAACACAATTCTGTTTGCATTTCCCTTTTTTCCTCTAGTTACTTCACCTCTATAGGAAATTTCTTCCTGTTTTGTTATGATAAAGGGATAATGCACCCCTGCATTAGTGTAAAAACAGAGTAAGGTATCTCCCAAATAAAATTCAGAAAAAAAAATGCAGATAAACTATGACAAGAGTTCACAGAAGAAAGAGACACTCCCTCTGAGAACAGCATGGTGTGATTAAAGAGGGACTAAACTCCTCCAACTATTTCCTAGATATTCTGGGAGGGGTTAGGTGGCAAAGTTGCTAAAATGCTCCCCGGTACTTCAAGTCTTCATTCTGAAAGTGTCATATACTAGGAATTGAGTACTTGAATTAAAGAATGCACTACATACTAAGTTTTAATAAAAAACAATAATAAAAAAGCACGATGACTATTGGGCAAAACTCTATAGTCTGTCATCAGCTTTTTCTTCCTGTTTTTAAATAATGGTCTTGTTACTGCATCATTATCATTTCATACTCATCAACAAAATCTGACATAAAGCATGCTCCAGTAGTTGTCATTTAGCTTTGCTAGACTTTATGTCCCCAATGAAAAGCATGTGCCCTAAACACTTAGAAAATAAGTTATAACTCCCATATCACTCTGAGTATAAGAATCAATTTTCCTCTAATTAATAGTCACCAATGATGTGCCAGATAAACAAACCGTCCCACAGGAAGTGTGAAATGTTCTTAAAATAGTGAAAACAAAGAACAAAGTATCTCTTCTACCTTGCCAACCACTTTAAACATAAGCTATACAGTGATGGAGAAAGAAGCTCATTTCAATTCCTTGTAGAGTTCATTAAGTAGATAAAAACCTAAACAGCATACATGTATGTGCCTATACATCCACTACAAAAAAAAACCTTAAGCTGTCACCCCTGAAATGATCTAAAAATGCTCATATTCTTAATGTGATCTGGAATCTTAATAAACTTTGTGTAAGGATCAAATGAAATTGTCTTAGAGAAGTCCATTCGCCAATTTCCTCACCACCAGTCTGTTCTTTTCTTGTTTAATAATAATTAGGTGGTGGTATCTTCTTAAACAGAAGAATAGACACAGCCACTATTTTAAAATACGAAAATGTATTTTACAGATCTGGATTTTTATTTACCAAGAACTATCCTTTCATATCAATAGCTCCTTTTTACTTGGTTTATAAAGAAAAAAAGAATTTAGTAGAGCATACAGACTTTAGCATGTATGCATCACCCCAATTAATGTAAGATTTTCAGTATGCATGATCAATCACATACTTGTTATACCATCTCACAAGGCAAATCTATGACCTAGTTCTAGAAATGGGTTATCTTCAGGTTTAAAAGCACCATCTGCTCTTAATGATGCCACCAGCAAAATTGCTGTAATAAAAAAATATATAAATCCCTAAGCGATGGTAAAATCCAAAGCCCAGAATAAATTTTCAAGTCATGATGACTCTTACAGAGAGCACAATACAAATGCCAGAATGCTTTTAACAAAAGGTGATCAGGTTCAAATTAGTCTTATGCCCTCCTTGGCCCCCACATTGTGCAATGAACAAAGAATTAATAAACTTGCTGCAAGGAAAGGCAACATGGGGGTCCAAATAAGAAGAATGGGGAGAAAATTTATTGTTTTATTACTGAGAGTTCTTAAAAATCCAAAATAAGATACAGGTTTCAGACACTCAAGGGAAAGAATCTTTTCTCTCTCCATTAACACAAAGAAAACGTTTTACTCTTGCTAAATAATCTTCAGAAAGGTACATTGGCAGAGTAAACAATTTTTTCATATTGTCAAATTAAAACTCCCGTAAAGCCATCAAGACAGAAATTTTGCCAGAAAGTCTGTTCCAAAACCCAAAGGAAATGAAGTCTTTATGGGTGATGTACATAAAAACTGATAGCTTGAACTTTCTGCCAATTGATTTAGCAATTCATTATGATCATAAAGTTGCAAAAGAAAAATAAAGTTATTTCTTCTTGCTTCAACTGAAAGGTTTCAAGCATTTCCTTTAACATTTTACAAACTAAACTTAGGCGTTAAGTAGGCATTATGCAGGAGTATGGAATTGTTTCTGCACATCCTGTGACTATATCTGAAAAGTCTTTCACTGATCTAGGAAAAAAAAAAAGAAATCTTTATCTCTGTACAATTAATAAACTTCAGGTCCCTATGGCAAATAAAGGTAGTCTTTTTTTGTTTTGTTTTGTTTCATTTGACATGCAAGTTTCTTTATCCCATCTCTTTCTCCAAGACCTGTTCAGTCTTCTATTTCCATGTGTCTTCCCTCAATACAACCACCCAAAATATGAAACATGCATAAAACTGTTATTAGAAAAATATATTTTAATGCAGTAGAAATTAACTTCCTTTTATATTCCTATTTAGGTTCTCAAATTAGAAGAAGTTTATAAGAAATATTCCTACACAGAAAATAGCCCAAAGGACAGCCGAAACACGGTTGGTCTACTGACTACCAAACAAAACAAGAATATGGCTTCAGCAGCTATATCATTATGCAATAGCTATCAATACATAGTTATATAAACCTAAAATGAAATATTCAGATCCTCTTCTCCATCACTTAATGTTTTTGTTAAAAAGAATAAAATCTGCAACTCTAATGGCAAAATTCCAGCACATTTTCGTTATACTGTCTTTCACAGGACCGTCTATTCCTACCATCAGTTGTACTTCTGTGGCAAATTTTCAACATGTAAAGTCTTTCTGAAAAGTTAGTTTGCAAATTTAAGTACTGGATGTTTTCAGGGGAGTAAAGCAGGGCAGGTTATGAAAAATAAAGTAAACATAACAGAGAAGTGCATAGGAAGAAGCAATTAGCAAACCGCAGGAATTCTTTCCTAACCCCATCCAAAAACAGTTCTCTCTTGCCTAGATTAATCCAATCATCTCTCCTGCACATGCCTTGAAAGCCTCTTCACCAGCCTTTAATCATGTTCTTCCCCTTTCTACCACCATGCTTATCCTTCAACTCCAGCCTCCCAGCAACTGTTCTCTCTCCCTCAAAATTTCTCTGCCCCCTAACCCCATCCAAAAACAGTTCTCTCTTGCCTAGATTAATCCAATCATCTCTCCTGCACATGCCTTGAAAGCCTCTTCACCAGCCTTTAATCATGTTCTTCCCCTTTCTACCACCATGCTTATCCTTCAACTCCAGCCTCCCAGCAACTGTTCTCTCTCCCTCAAACTTTCTCTGCCCTTCTTGTAATAAACCCACCCCTTTTCCGTATCAAAAGAAATAAAAATGATATGACAAAGTTTTAAAGTAGCACCACCTGCACAGTTCTCCAACTTTCCTCCCAGCAATAGGAAGGCTCTGAAACTGGAGATGGAACCTGCCCAAGAAAGTTTACTTCGGTTTGGCTTTGCAATTCCTCACACTGTTATACAGTAGCTCAAATTGGCTACTGCTTAAAAAGAAAGTATGGAGAAGCTCAGCAAATGGCCAAAAAAAAAATATAAAAAAATAGCAGCCTCTCTATTATGGGGGGAGAGGAGATTATTCACATAAAATTCATGCTGCATCCATCTTCTGCCTGGTAAATTAAGGTGCTAACATGTAATTTTTCTCAAGACAAAAAAAAAAAAAAAAAGAAAAAACACAGACAACACTTGGATAAAATATTAAAATATACTGGCATAATTCAATATGAAATAATTGTATATTTCTGCAATATTAAAATACACACAGTATGGTTAATACACTACTGTACCTCATTTTGAAGTTCATCACCACTTTTGGTAGAAGCAAGCATCTCGTACAAAGTACAGCAGAGGTCTTCTGTTGTTGGCCCTCCAGGGGTACCCCCTTGAGATTCGTTCAGATACTTTCCAACTTCACACCACAAAAAAGAATCATCTACTTTTTCCAGAGACTTGAGATCAGATTTCTCCTCACAGTGATTCTGTAAGTGATTCAACTGGTTGTTCAGAAATTTGTTATAATCTAAGCTTATAATTTTCTGCGCGTCGGCCTCACCATTCACAGGCAGCTCCTCAGAGTGATCCAAATCATGCATGTCAAATGAAAACACTATATTTTTACCAAAGAACACTCTGTTATCACCATTTTGCTCTTCAGCCATCTGTATGAGGGCTGTAAGCTGTTCCTCAGTGAAGTGAGAAGCAATCCGACATGTGGCATTACAAGCTGCAGTAGCAGATGATGATGGAAATGGCCCAAACATCTGCTTGATCGCCTTTGTCTCATCATGGCCAACACAGTTTTTCCTGTGAAATGTCTTAAAGAGAAAAACAGCTCCGCTTTCAATTGCTTCTTGTCCATTTTCAGCTCCAACTGTTAACAAAACCAAAACCAAATGTAACTTTATACACTTCAAACTAATTCCCTTTCATTGCCTGTAACATAACTGTATTCAACAAGTAGCAATTGTTGCAAGGTACTGAATTATAAAAGGTATACGATAAGAAAGCATCTGTCTTCGTTATCCTACTTACTAGAAATTCACATTAAGGATTACCAATGCTTTCTTATTTTTCCAAGTTAGAGGAGAAACTTGCCTGAGGTCTTAAACTCACAATAGTATATTTATGAGCTTTTTAAAGATAACAAATTTCCACTTTGTCTCACTGTTTATTCACTGCTTTATCTGAATATTCATAACACACTAAACATACAGAACTCATCTGGGAACTACTACATTCTTGTAGTAATTCCCAGTAGGATTACTACAGAATGCGTTAGTCAGAAAACTGCCCAAAGAAATTAAAGCAAATAAATGCATGAAATTACATTTATATCTCCAAAATATCGTATTATGCAAATAAAAAATATAGTATTACAGAAAAAGAATTTACCTCAAACAAATATTCAAAAGTATTCAAGGAAAAGATAAGCAAAAACACAATATCACGAACAAAATGTCACTATTAAACAAAATTTTAAAAGTCATCAAGCATAAACTAAACAAAACCAGCCAGCATACTAGGTTTTTTGTTTAGTTTAGATGAGGACATAATGCAGGTAATTTTTTTTAAGTTTAAAAAATGTGTTCTAAAAGTTGGGTGGGTTACTCCAACATTTTTAGTATAATTAGCACTTCTTACAAGATTGCATGAATTTTAAAACATCTTAAAGGCTTACTGTGGAGATTTACAAGCTGCCGTTGTCAAGATGTCTTTATCTGGTCAATTCTTTAGTTATATCAGGATCAACCAGCAGAACTCCAGCAGAGGAGAACAGCATGATTTAAGTGATAACGCTCGTGATTAACTCCTGGTATGGCTAATTCAAAAGAACTATTATAATAAACTATTTATTTTAAAAGGAACAATATTATTCATTTTTTAAATGCCCCAGAAGGCACTTCTGGCATAGTGAACATGGCTATTCTCTTTTCAGTAATCAAAATTGTCTTGTGCCTGCCTCTGTATACCTCTGCTATTCAGTTATGGGCCTATGTATTTGCTCTACTATGTCCCTGTTTCCTGCCTCTTAAAAAACTTACTGAAATCAGTGGGAAGATTCTTAATTACTTTAGCGTTGTTACTTGTGACTTGGTTCAACTTAGGTTAGGTTTAACCCCAGCAGAAGCAAGGTTTTTTTCCCCCCACAATGTAACAGGAAAGAGCAAAAGAATTCTAGCATTAGCAGAGGGAACAAGGCTGAGAAACTAGAAACATAGCATATAAATGGAGGCGCCTAAAAAAAAATAAAATAAATCAGTATTTCTCTTCAATTTCCCTATGGTGCGCTTGAAAAGTTCATGGAGAGAATTGGAGGTGACATTTACAGGATAATTAGATACCTACATATGGAAGATATGTGACATAAAGAGACAAGCATATACAATAGATACGTAAATATATCTCAAAGGGAAAAGGTGGTTCAGCCTCCCTCTCAGCATTAGATATATAGGAATCACAGGAAAAAAAATAAAAAATCCGACATCTAAAAAATTATGTAGACCTGAGCTTGGCTGCATTAACCTCACTCATATTCATAATATACAAATACACATAATTATTGAAAGTCACTTGTGTTAGAACAGAAGTACTAAACTAATAGTTTTAGTTTGTTGATCAAAAACTAAGTTTCCAATCAAAACTAAGCTTTCACTTTCTTTGCCATAATGTATTTCAGTTTTAAGAGCTTAATTGCAGATGAGTGAAATTTACGATTTATTTCTCTCCTCAACACCAAACACTTCAAGCAGAAAACATTTTTTAGATTTTATCTGCTTATGTAGCAGTCCAATTTTTCATTATACCAATCACGTGGAATTAAAGCTGGTAACACCCACATTGTTCTTTTCTCAGAGTACTGCCCTTCAAAAGAAGCTATTGCTTTTGCTTACTAAAGGTCGATCACAAACCATACCACACACTACATAACACTACCAAAAAGCAACAAGTTCACATAACAACGGAATGATATTTTAAAAGAAAACAGAGGACCAAATTGTGCATATACATATCAGATTAATTGGAGTTTCAAAGATATTTCAGGGCAAGTCTCGCCTCAAGGTAAAACTAAAATTGTACCCGTATGCAAAGTATGCGGGCAGAAAGTCGCTTGAAAAAAAAACCAACCCCAACAAAACAGTATATTATTAGACTACAAGAGAATGAAAACATACCTATTTGTTTTGCAGCCTGCAATATAGTTTTTAAATCACTATTTACAGTTTGGTGTTCTTTTTTGTCCAAATTGTCATCAACAAACTTTATTATCTTCTTCCAAGTAAGATCAGACTTCAGCAACTGCTCATGTAGTTTTGATCTTTTAATCTGAAAATGCAAAATTTTTTTTAATTATTTATTTCAAAATTACTATACAGAGGTTCCTTTAAAGTGAAATACCAGATAAAGTCACCTCTTTCCAATTGCATTCAGTGAGTATATAGTAACAATTGCAAGCAGTTTCCCTATTACCTGTTCTTT